>NW_007047706.1:0-10731 GCF_000164805.1 Carlito syrichta
CAACACACACACACACACACACACACACACACACACACACACACAAATTAAATATACTCCTCCTACTCTGTTATCAAACTACTATCAAACCGTCGAACTTATTCTATCTAATTGTACATTTGTAGCCACTGACCAACCTCCCTTCTCTGTCCACACACACCCTTCCCAGTAACTATCCTTCTACTGTCTCCCTCCATGAGGTTAACTTCTTTTAGCGCCCACATATGAGTGGAAACATGTGATATCTGTCTTCCTGTACCTGACTTATTGCACTTAACATCATGACCTCCAGTTCCTTCCAGGTTGCTGCAAAGGGGAGCATGTGAGAATCGGAGAATCGCAGGCACCTTCCCGATCTGGGGGCTCAGTGGCTTCATTTAAATAAGAGCCTCTGGTGGTTCACGTGCTCATTAGAGCCGGAGAAGCTCAAGCTCAGAAGACCGCTGAGCAGGGCTTTCTCTCATTACAGAAGCAGCGTGGGTTACAGGAAAGGGAACAAGCTTGGGGTTGGACAGGGATGATTTAAAATTCTGTTTTCATTGCTGAGTGGCTTCAGCTTCCTCACCTGTAAGTGAGGAGAAGTATGCTTTCCTCACAAACTTACTTTGGATTGGATGATGTATTATTCGTTTCCTACAGGCTGCCCTAACAGGTTATCATAACCTTTGTGGCTTAAAGGTTAGAAGTCTGAAATCAAATGTCGGCAGGGCCACACCCTCCCAAGGCTCTAGGGGAGAATTCTTCCTTGCCTCTCTCAGATTCTGGTGCTTCCAAGTGTTTCTTCACCATGGCCACAACACTTCCCTATCTCCACATGGCCTTCCTCTGTGTCACGGCACGCCCTCTCCTCTTTTCATAAGGACATCTGTCATTGGATTTAAAGAGCACCCTGAATCTAGATCATATCATTTCCACATCTTTAACATCTCTAAAGACCTTGTTCCCAAATAAGACCACATCTGAGGTTCTGAGTGGGTATGAATACTGTGGGAACACTGCTCAACCCCCCACAGATCATATCAACGTAGGTCAAATGTCTGGCCCGTGGTGGGTACGCAACACAGGCTTCCTCTACCATCTTTCCCCCTGTATCCAAGTGACCCCAGGGCCAAGAATAGCATGGGGAATTGCTGGCGAAATCTCAAAGGGTACCTTTCCATTTGGGCAGGAGCATCTCCTTCATTAGGACACAGAGAAGAAGATGCTTTCATGACACTCATCCTGCAGCTAAACCAGTTCTTTTTTTCCTCTCTGCAATTTGGAGCAAAAGCTCCTTTAAGGGAAGGAACAGATGAGTGAAAAGAAATAAGCACTAGGTGAGAAGAACCCAACAGTACGTTGGTTGTACTTAAAGCTCTACTCTCCTTTCTGCTGCCTTGTGGCCTGCCTCGAGAGGGGATTCATATTCTCAGTGACATTCCTGGAGGTCGTGGCTTTCTGTTGCTCCCCTGGAGCAGAGGCTTTTCTCTATTATGAATGCATGTATATCTCGAGAGAGAGAGAAACAGCTATTCAGGTTCAACTTTCTCATGAGAAAGTCTGAACCGGCATCGTCTTTGGGGTAAATCAGATTCGGAATCTCCTATTAGGTACCATTGCTGGCAACTTTCAGGTGGGCCAGGTAACGTGACAAGCTATTGAGCCACTTCCACACCCCTAGCTCCCATTGCTTTTGTATGGATAGCCAGCAACGTCTGCTTCTCAGCTCTGGGTTACAACGTCCTCTTGTGTGGCACTTCTATTATCCAGATCTGGTCTATGCCATATTAATTACCCAATTAGCCACCAGTGGTGCACAATACAACTTTGAATGGCCTGTAAACAGCCTCCCTGATAGGAGATATGTGGCAATCTCTCAGTAGCCAGCAACCAAGGCCAAGAATAGCATGGTCTGTAATTCTCAGCACAGCACCTGCCTTGGAGCCGAAACAAATCAATAGCTAAAGATGACTACAGCGAGATTACTAACTCAGTCTTCACTTTGCCAAGGGGGAAACAGGTGCAACCTTTAATATGGAGGAGCCCGCTGAACTAGAGTGGGCGCTTTATTCTTGGGAAGAAGAAATCTGCCAGAAAGGAGGTTTGACTTCTACAGTTTCCACATTTATTTTTACAATCGGGTCGTTTGGTGTTTGTTTTCAGAAATTGGGAAGTGGAATTGAATCATACTCATTAAAACTCTTTTCTCTACATGGAACAGTTTAAAGAGAATATGCTTCATTTTCCTACAGAAGAATTTGGGGGAACCAAGGGATGTTGCCCCCCAAATAGGAAATAAGGATGGATACCTTTGAAGAATTGGACTTGAAGCTCAATAGATAGTGGATTAAAGCAAAATAACCTTAAAGCGGTGAAGGTGATTCTCAGTCCTGACTGCACATTAGAATCACCTGGGGAGCTTTTAAAACTACTCGTGCCCCAGTCCCACCGCCAGAGATTTTTATTTAATTGGACCTGGGTGGGGCCCAGGTGTTTCGTTTGTTTGTTTGATTGGAGTCTCATTCTGTCATCCAGGCTGGAGTGCAGTGGCACACTCACAGCCACCCCAGTGTCGACCTGCGGGCCTTCAGCGATCCTTCCTCCTCAGCCTTCCAAGTAGCTGGAACTACAGGTGCGTGCTACCACGCCTGGCTATTTTTTGATTCATTGTAGAGACAAGGTCTCGCTAAGTTGCCCGGGTGGGTCTCAAATCCGCGGACACAGGCAATCCACTCGCCTCCGCCCCCGCCTCCGCCTCCACCTCCCAAAGTGCTGGGATGACAGGCTGAGCCACCGGCCTGGCCTGGGTGTTTTCTTAAATGCTCCCCAAGTGATTCTCACTTGCTGTCAGGATTGAGACGGTTGCCTTCAAGAGATAGTGTCTTATAGGCTTCAGGACGTCATATCACAGAATGCTTCTTCTAAACAAAGAATGTGTCTTTCAGAAGGAGGACTAAAGCTGTGGTTAGCCAAGGAAACCTTGGGGAAACATATGACTTTGAGCCCTTCTCTCACCAACTGTTTAAAACTTCACTCTTCACCCTCCAGGCTCCTTGACTCTTGCCTACCTTGTTTGCCTTTATGTATTTTCTATCTAGAATATGAGTGCCATTGTTGCGGGGTGATTGAAGGCCCGTTGGTGGCGACTGAGTTCTTGGTGTCGCAAACAAAGACTTTAAGGAGACACACAGAAAGAGCTAAAGCAAAAAGCAGTTTATTTAGTAAAAGGATGGAGGGAGGGCACCCCAAAGAGAGGAACAGGGCTGAGCTGGAGTAGCTCAAGAGCAGCGAGTTAAACTGAGCCATGACCTTACACATCCTTCAATTTTGCAAAGTTTGCAAAAACAAAACATTTTGGTACCCATGTCTAGGGTAAAATGTACTTTCTGGGGAGGGCTAACGTTTTAGGTTACTGCACGCGTCCCTGCCTACCATTCCACCATTTTAATTGTTTGTATGAGATGCAGGCCTATGCATTAGCCTTAACTAGCTCTTTTGCAAGGCTAGGCTACCGAGAGTTCAATAACGTACCTGTTGCACACGTGCCACACCTGGGGTGTAAGTTTTATGGCCTTCTTATCTTGTCCTGGGAAGGGAAGTCACTCATGTTGTCCTGGGAGGTTGATTCAACATTTCAGTCAATGGCTTCTTTGTTTGCTTATGTTCTGTCTTGGACGGTTGACTAGTATTGCAGGTGTATGGCTTCTCTCCTTTTCCCATGGCTTCCTATCTTTTGAGGTTTGCCATCCAGTCTCCATCCTATCTCCTGCCTCGCCATGAGAATAGGGTGTGTGTTTCTTTCTTTCTTTAGCCAGTTTTGTTCACCGCTGTATCTGCAATGCCTATTAGACTATTGGAGAGTCTAGCACATGGTAAGTATGTGGTAGACAAATGAATAATGAGTGAATGAATGAGCAAAAGAATGAATGACTAGGTAAGTAAATGAGTAAATGAAAGAAATCACAGGAGTAAGTATTCCTATTTCTTTGGCAAGTATTCCCTACTGCAGGTACAAAACAAAGATAATTTTTAGCAGAATCCGTAACACATCACAAAGTCATGATTCGATTATGGGTTGGATTCAAATATGTGCTTGCCTAAGGAGAGAAAGAATGTGCTGTCTTTGAAATGACAGGGGCCCTGTGACAGCCGTAAGTCTTTCTGGATACCAACAAATGAGCACTCACATTTCATGTCGAGTTGCCACATAGAAAGGGAGGAAAGGGCGTGAATGAGCTGCTTGTGCCAACTCTCTGATTCCTGTTGCACCATTTTCATCGTGTATTTATACATTAGCATTTGGGTTTCATCCATTATTCTTGTGAGCTCGATTCACACGACTGCACATTTTGAACGTGAGTAGATTCGCCTCTGCCCTTCATAGGTGACTCATTCGGGTCTCAGAGTCTCCAATGTCAAGTGTTAGACCCCAGAGAAGAGCAAATTCACCAAGGCCACGAGCACCACCCTGTGAAGCCATTCCTACCTCTATCTAAAAGACATTTTCAACATTCTTTTGATGCATATCACGTTTACATAAACGCAAAATCTTACACTGACTTAGTTGCGACTTAAAATTTCTAAATACCTAGGTGACGCTTACTTCCTAATTTTCTTACTCAGATTACACGACAGCCCCTTTATCCACCCTTGATCTGCCCCAGATGATTCCGGTTTGTCCACTTGGTTGAAAAATCACTGCTCCCAAGCAGCCCCCCCACTAGCACACTTGTAGGGTTGACAGTCCCCCTGACCTTCAGGTGTGGCTGGCTGGCAGGCAGGCCCTCTTTTTTTGTAGTGGACCAACATCGACTTTCCTCCAACTCCTGTGCGTTAGTCTTAGCCTCTGGAACAAAGAAGCCTGGGTAAGTTCCCTTTCCAGAACAGGATTCCATGAAGACTTCTCTCATTGCCTCCTTTGTCTTCTAATGTTTTGAACCCAGAATAAAACAACAAAAACACCAATAAACAAAAATCAAAACCAGGGAGCATTTCTGTGAGTTTAGTGTACAGACTAGATTGATCTACGTGGGGCTGGAGGAAGAGAAGGGAATGTGAGCGTGAGGTTGAAGTCGCTCAGTCCCCACCAAGAGAAAGCTCCCTGGTCTGCGTTCAGCCCCCGTGTGTGCAGACGGTTGACCAGCACGGTGAAACCTGGACTGGCATCTCTTTCTGAGACTCAGAGTTTCCCAGGCTTTCATTTCCGGTAGGTGTCCTCATCACCAAGAGCTTTAACAGTAATCATAATAATTACAACAACATAAAATGTAAGGGACTTTGCCACAATGTGCTCAGGGAAGGATCCTGTGTCATCCAACAGTCTCTGCCATGGGAGAGTTTTCTGTGTTTTATTTCCTTAGATGATGGCACTTTCCTCTCATTACTCACCATTTGTCCCCCACCTCTGTACTCTCTTCCATAGTCCTCTAGAGCGGTCTTCTCAAACATCCATGCGCATATGAATCACCTGGGGTCTTGTTGAGCTGTAGTACCGGACCCACATTCTGCCCCTCTCACAAGTTTCCCAGTAAGGACCATGCTGCTGGGTCATGGAACTTACTTCGTATAGCAAGGCTCTCTGGCCATCCAACTGAGTTTTCTGCAGTGGAAGAAATGTTCTATAATATTCTCTGTCCAACACAGTAGTCACTAGCCCCGTGTGACTATTGAGCACTTGAAACGTGGCCAGTGTGACTAAGGAACTGAATATCCAATTTAATTTGAATTTATGTTTGAATAGCCACATGTGGCTGGTGGCCACTGGATTGGACACTGCAGCTTGAGAGTAGGGACCAACCAACAATTTTTTTTTTTTACATAAAATGGCAATTCGAAATATTTTAGGCTTTTGTGGGCCAATGAACTTTGTCACAAGTATTCCACTCTGCCATTTTAACATGCGAAAAAAAACAAAACAAAACCATAGACAATATATACACAAATAGCTATTGCTGCAATCCCCTAAAACTTTGTTGGAAAAAACAGGTGGGCTGATTTGGACCTGTGGCCTGTGGTTTGCAGACCTCTGCTTTAGGGGATAACCTTGTGATGTTAGGGAAAAAATTATTCAAATAAACTTCAGGTTATTTTTAAAAATATTCCCGAGACTAAAATTAATGCCTTTCTTTAAATTTGAATTGCATAAAACATTAGTTTTTCTCTTGATCTATAAAAATCCTATAAGTGACTTGTCTTATAAAATTAAAACTCGATGTTCTATGTTATTGTATAAAATTACTGCCCATCGGCTGGAGACAGTGATTTGTACCTGTAATCCCAGCACTTTGGGAAGCTGAGTGGGAGGATTGCTTGAGCCCAACAGTTTGATAGCTGCATAGGCAACGAGCAAGACCTCATCTCTATAAAAAGAAATAAAAAAAAATTAGCTGGGCATGGTCGTGCATGCCTGTAGCCCCACTTACTCGTGAGACTGAGATGGAAGGATCGTCTGAGCTGTGATCATGCCACTGCACTCCAGCCTGGGCGACAGAGTGAGATTTCAACTCAAAAGATTGATAAAAATTATTACCTACCAATGATTATTACTGTTAGTCTATTAGATAGCTGTTCTACACATATGTGCGTGCACACGCGCACACACGCACACATGCACACATTTTGGTGTACATTTTGTGTCTTGAAAACTGCGTCACCATTTACAAAAGGTAATGAGGCTGTTTGTGCTGCTCTGCAGTAAATATCCTTGAAATACTAACCTCTCAACTCGATGGCTGTGGCAGTGCGGTTATTTTCTGTTGCTGTGGGTACTCTATTAACATAAGAAAGATGTGTGGAATCAGTCCTGATAATCTAACTGCATTTCTTTTTTTCACAAAGGCTGACTGCACTAATTTTTACGATATATGTTTTATTAAGTTTGCAACATTTCTCTAGTAACGTTGCCTATCTTAAAATGACGAATGCCATACTGTGACACTGTCAGTTTGCACCGTTAGCCATGAGAAAAAGTCAGGAGTTATGGAGTAATCCCTGATTGTGCTCAGCAAAAAAAATGCTTTTCCCTAAAATGAGCACTCTAAAAATAATCAGATTTTATAGACACAAACGATTTCACATTTCTTAGGAGCACAATCTGTGTTCAGAAATCGTTCTTGTGCCAGTGTAATACGCCATCGTGCTGGAATGGCTGTAAGTGTGCTGAGGAAAGAAGATGTGTGCTAATGGGACAGTAGTCAGAAGTCATCCTATGGTCTAGTAAGGAACAGTCGAGAACAATGGCATAACCAGAATGGCTTTGGCCCGGGGTGTGCTGGGACTTCACCCTGCGGGATCCTCCAAAGGAGTTGCCATGGTCTACCCATCATGGCAACCAATGGTCCAGATCACTGTTTCCAAAGACAATGAGGGGAGTCTGGGTCCAGTCGGGACTAACACTGATATCTGAGGTATATACCTTCTGATGGAAGTGCCAAAGTAGCAGGCACCTGGGCAAAGGAGATACTTGCCGTCAAGTGAGTTACTGTGTCATGGTGAACCTGACAGGTGAAGGGGGGAAAGCTATGGAGCAGCAATCAAGTCTGTGATTTCTTGCATGAGAACCAAGGGAAAGGGACCCAGGCCTTCTAAGAACCCAAGCCTTGTGAGCTATGGATCAAAGCTTTTCTAGTGAGGCTGCCCATGGTGGGAGGATTGTTTAAGCCAAGGTTATTGAGACCAACATAGGCAACATAGTGACACCTTAGTCTGTACCAAAAAAATCAAAAAATTATTCAGGTGTGCTGTCCCACACCTGTAGTCCCAGCTACTCAGAAGGATGAGGCAGAAGGATTGCCTGAGCCTGGGAGGTCAAGGCTCTGGTGAATCCATAGGTGCAACTGCACTCCAGCTTGCATGACTGTGGACTAAAAAAAGAAAAAAAAATGCAGATTTGATAGGTAAGCGCTTCAAACCTGATTCATTTTAGTAGCAAGATGAACTTAATATTGACAGCCCATTGGAGCTGTTTCCTAATGGCTCTTGGTTTCATGAGCCTAAATAACTTGCAGTTGGAGGTGAAACCCATTCAGTACAGTCACTTTTAGAAATATGACAGAGATGAATTTGTCCTTATAACTGATGTCTCAAAACCTTCTGTCAGGGCAACAATAAAAGAATTGAATAATTATATTTTTCTGGGATTTTTTTTTCTATTGCTCTATCCCAATGTTTATTCCTACACTTAGGGAAAAATTAAAACATGGGATGGCTCGTTTCCTGAAACACTTTACAGATTCTTGCTGTAGTTTTTGCTCAGGAAAAACTAAAAAATTCCTGGCTCCAATGACTTAAGGAACAAAATATCTTGGGATAATGGAGAGCCCCCAAATAAAGATCTTCTCATTAAAAGAATGAGGTTACAATGCAACTGTGTCCCAAGTGCCTACTCCATAATCATTATTCAGTAAGTGCTCTGCGTTAGAAAGAAAGGAAGGTGGAAAATAGAGAAAAGAAAACAAAGAAAATCTCATATATTTGGAACAAGAAAGGAGTGGGGACACCAGTCTATCTACACTTCCTTTATTTGAAAATGAACTCAAAGTAATGAAGTGGTTTCTCCAAGGTTCCAAGCTCCTAGCTAGGAACTAGTTGGAGTGAGACACGAGGCCAAGTATTTTCATTTCCACCTAGAGCTCTATAGCATTAAATAGCGGGTTGCTATTTCTCTGCACCTGAGTAGATTTGGAAGCGAAGCATTCACTCAATCGTTATTGAACGCCTACATCATGCAGGACTCTGTGGTAGATGCTATAAGCCCACAGGGTTCTCCCAATCCAACAAGGGGGACCGATGTGAAATCAAAGAAGGGCTCTGATGGAGGCCCTTGAAGAATGGTGTTTAACAAGCCAAGGGAGTAAGAAGCTTTCGAACTGAGGCACTGGGGAAGGGTTTTCTTTTGAGGAGTTAGCTTTTGTATTGTTTCCAAAGATTTCAACAGCATGAGGAGGAGAGAAGAGATGTTTTTGATCTAAGAAAATGCTAGACGTAAACCAAACATCGAAAATAATGCACATGGTAAAGTCAACATTCTGTGCTGGGAGGCATTAGAGTGAGGTGGCTGAGAGCTGTGTTTGAGTGCTAGCTATGTTGATGATTAGTATGGTGGCTTTGTACTTTGAATTAGTCAATTCAGTTCAAAAGAACAATTTGACTTTCCCTCTATACACCCAGGTGTGGTTTCACATTGTAGAAACAGAGTTTTCTTTCTTTAAGCAGATCTAAATATTATTCTAAAATTCTGCCCCAAATATGAGAACACTAAAACAAAAATTTGTGGACAAACTTTCTTTTTTTTAGGCCAGGTGCAATGATGGTTCACACCTGTAATCTCAGCACTTTCAGAGGTCGAGGCCAGAAGCTTGCTTGAGCTGAGGAGTTTCAGATCAGCCTGGGCAACATAACGAGACCTCGTCTCCACAACGTTTTTTTAGAAAATTAGCCAGGCGTGGAGGGGCCACATCCATAGTCCCAGTTACTTGGGAGGCTGAGGTGGAAAGATCACCTGAGCCCAGGAGGTCGAGGCTGCAGTGAGTCATGATCATGCCACTGCACTCTAGCCTGGGTGACACAGTAAGACTCGATCAGAGTGATTTTTTTTTTTTTTTGCTTATGCTCTCACACTGATAGTACCAAAATCGACTCCATTTATATATGGGGCTGGCTATACATGAACTGAACAAAAAGACAAAAATCTCAATCGTTTCTGAGAAAGCGCATGTAGCTTTCATTCAGTGATGTGGAAATTGCCAGGTGTAAAAAGAGATCTATGTCAAAGCAAACGTCATCAGCAACTTAATTGCTATGGTAAGCATTTTTTAAAAATAATTCTCAATATTCTCAGATTTTACTTATAAATAGTTCTTTTGGGGCAACCTCCTCAGGTTCTCTCAATAGGGAGCTTTTCTGTCCTCTCAATAAATCCTGCTTTCTAAAAAAAAAAAAACAAACAAAAACAGTTCTTTTGATGCCTTAAATTCTTGAGCCATTCCCACAAGAGAATGGAAAGTGTTCATCGCGTGGCCTCAGATCTACGTATGTACAGATCATGGGCTGTAAAGAATGTAACTGAATTACCAGAACCTGTGAATAAGTGGTCTGTGTGCTTAGCCTCCTGGTTGATCATTTCCCCCATGTTTGGTTCTACTCTTTCTAAAAAGGAAGGTTATTCTTAAACAGCAACTGTCTAAAAGTAGGACTAGGCTGGGTGTGGTGGCTCACACCTATAATCTCAGCACTCTGGAAAGCCGAGGCAGGAGAATTGCTTGAGCTCAGAAGGTTCAGACCGACCTGGGTCACATAAATAGTGAGATCTTGTCTCTACAAAAAATCAAAAAATTAGCCAGGGCATGGTAGCATGCATCTGTAATCCCAGCTACTTAGCAGGCTGAGGCGGATCGCCTGAGTCCAGAAAGTTGAGGCTGCAGTGACCCGGGATGGTGGCGCTGCACTCCTGCCTGGGCAACAGAGTGAGACCCCCAACTCAAAAAATGAACACAAATAAGGATAAAAGTAGAACAGATTCCAGAAACATTTCTGCACAATGTTGTAGGTGATTGTGTTGCCAAAGGGTCCTGTACTCCTCTAAGTTATTTTGAACAAATCTAAGTCTCTCTGATAGAAATTGTCAAAATGTGCTTCAAGCAGCCATTGCCCGTTGTGGTGCAGCTGCTGTGAAAGAATCGTCACCAAAATCAAGAACATGAAGCCCAGACCCAGGCGCCACATCCTGTTAGTGACTATAGATATGCCCGGGGT
>NW_007047707.1:0-444 GCF_000164805.1 Carlito syrichta
AGACTTGGCCCTTGCCCTGTTCTGCTGTTGGGGAGCCCTGACCCTCCGGTGTTGCCCTCTCTGTGCTCTTGTAGCCTCAGAAGCCTGGGCTGTCTTTCCTGCCACTGTCCAAGTCCTAAACCCTGCTCATACTCAGCTATAGGTGTTGACCTTCAAAGGCTGTATCACCAGATAGATGCTGTCTCCCTCCCACCACCCTCGGTGCTCTCTTTTCTCAGATTATTGTCTCCTTCCCTTTCTCCCTTCATGTCTTCATCATTGATGGGCATACAGCAAGCTCTCCCTCCCTCTTTTCCTTTCCCTCTCTTCATTCTTTCACAAATATTTTCTGACTGTTAACGCTGTATTTTTTTTTTAATTTTAAAGATGTGGGGTACAACTCAGGGTTAGGTATACAAACATTGATTATGCAGGTACCCTTGTTGATGAGGTGGGCCCCTCCCT
>NW_007047708.1:0-477 GCF_000164805.1 Carlito syrichta
CCATTCGATTCCATTCCATTCCATGACTCTCCATTCCAATCCAATCCTATACATTCCATTTCGTAACTGTCTATTCCATTCCAATTCCATTTCATTCCATTCCCTTTCTCTCCTTTCCCTTAAATTGCGTTACTCCCCATTCCATTTCTTTACTCTCCATTACATTCGATTCCATTCCATCCCGTTCCATTCCATTCCAATCCATTCTATTCCATTCTGTTACTCTCCATTCTATTCCATTCCATTCCGTTACTCTCCATTCCATTCCATTACTCTCCATTCCATTCGATTCCATTCCATTCTATTTCATTCCATTACTCTCCATTCCATTCCATTCTATTCTGTTACTCTCCATTCACTTTGATTCCATTCCATTCCATTTCATTTCATTCTATTTCAGTTCATTTCATTCTGTTTCTCTCCATCCCATTCCATTCCATTGCATTCCATTCCGCTAGTTTCCATTCCATTCCATTC
>NW_007047709.1:0-416 GCF_000164805.1 Carlito syrichta
CTAGCTAGCTGTATTAACCAGCTGACTAATTTAGAAAGGTGACTTAACTAGCTGACTTAGTTAGCTAACTTAACTATTTAGCTAGCTGACTTAACTGGCTGACTTAACTAGTTAGCTAGCTGATTTAACTACCTGAATTAAATAGTAAACTAACTATTTAACTAGCTGAGTAACTAGCTTACTTAATAATTGTCTAACCAGTTGGGTAGAAGATTAAGTAGCTGACTTAAATAGTTAGCTAACTAGTGAGTTAGCTGACTTAGTTAGCTAGCTATTTAGCTAGCTGACTTAGCTAGCTCACTTTACTTGGATAATGAGATAGCTAGCTGACTTAACGAGTTGGTTAACGAGTTAGTTGACTGTTTTAATTTGTTGGGAAATGAGTTAACTAGCTGGCTTGACTAGTTTTTTAACGA
>NW_007047710.1:0-416 GCF_000164805.1 Carlito syrichta
CAGCTGGATAGCCAGCTGGCTAGTTATGTAGCAAGCTAGTTAATTCAACTGGCTAGAAAGCAGGCCAGCAAGTTAAAACTGCTGGTTAATTCAGCTGGCTAGCCCGCTGGCTAGCTCAGTAGTGACCTAATAAAGTCAGTTGGTTACCCAGCTGACTAGCTAATTAAGTCATGTAGTTAAGAAAGCTGGCTATCCAGATGGCTAGAGAGCTAGAGTGCTAGTTAAGTCAGCTGGCTAACCAGCTGCATAACTAGTTAAGACAGCTAGTTTATTCACCTGGCTGGCCAGCTGTCTAGCATTAATCATCTAGTTGATTAATCAGTTGACTATCCAGCTGGTTACCTAAATAAGGTAGCTCGTTAAGTCAGCTGGCTAGCCATATCACTAGCTAGTTAAAAAGTTAGTTATTTCAAATG
>NW_007047711.1:0-415 GCF_000164805.1 Carlito syrichta
CTGACTTTACCAGCTAGTCAGCTTTCAAGCCAGCTCACTTAACTAGCTAGCTACCTAACTAGCCAGCAGGGTAACTACCTGACTTAACTCATTATCAAAAGAGGTAACCAGCTGACAACGCACAGACATAACTCGTTATGTAATGAGCTAGCCAGCTTACACAACTAGCTGACTAATGAGCTAATCGGCTGACTACAATGGCCTGGTAACGAGCTAAGCAGCTGACTCAACTAGCTGGCTAATGAGCTAGATAGCTGACTCAACTAGATGCCCAATGGACTAACCAGCTGACTCAGCTAGATGGCTAACAGCAAGCCAGCTGATCCAACTAGCTGGCTAACAAGCTAGCCAGATAAGTCAACTAGCTGACCCAACTAGCTAGCTAATGAGCTATCCAGCTGATTTAACTAGCTGA
>NW_007047712.1:0-439 GCF_000164805.1 Carlito syrichta
CTAGCTGGTTAAGTCAGCTAGTTAATTCAAGTGGCAAGTCAACTGGCTAGCTAGGTACCTCGCTAGTTAAGTCAGCTGGCTAGCCACCTGACTAGGTAGGTAGCTAGCTTATTATGTCAGTTGGTTAGCTGGCTGGCTAGCTAGTTAAATCAGCGAGTTAAGTGAGCTGGCTAGCCAGCTGGCTAGCTAAGTGGCTAATTAGTAAAGCCAGTTTGCTAGCCGGATGTCTATCTAGTTAACTCAGCTAGTTAAGTCAGCTGGTTAGACGGTTTGCTAGCTAGGTGGCTGGCAATTTAAGTTGTCTTGTTAGCAGGCTGATCAAGTAGGTGGCCAGCTATTTAAGTCACCTGGCTAACTAGTGATGTCAGCGAGTTTAGTCAGCTAGCTAGCCAACTGGCTAACTGGTTTAGTCAGCTAGTCTAGTCAGCTGTCTAGTCAG
>NW_007047713.1:0-2767 GCF_000164805.1 Carlito syrichta
TCTGGATAGCCAGTTGGATTAACTAGCTTTCCACCTAGCTAGCCAGCTGGCTAGCCAGCTCGCTTAGCTCACTGACTTAACTAGCAGGTCAACTGGCTAGCCAGCTGATTTAACTTGCTAGCTACTTAGCTAACCAGTTGGCTAGCCACTTGAACTAGCTAGCTGACTTAACCAGCTAGCCAACTGACTAGCCAGCACACTCAACTAGCTGACAACTATTTAGCCAACTGGCTAGCCAGCTGACTTAACTAGCTGACATCACTAGATAGGTGACTAGCCAATGACTTAACTAGCTAGATACATCCATATCCCACTGGTTTCCCAGCTGAATTAGTTATCTAGCTTCCTAGCTAATCCACTGGTTAGTGAGGTGACTTAACAAGGTGACTTAACTAGCTAGCCAGCTGGTTAGCCAGCTGATTTAATTGCCTAGCTACCTAGGTATCCAGCAGCTTAGCCAGCTGATTTAACCAGTTAACTTGACGAAGTAGCCAGCTGGCTAGCCAGCAGACTTAATTAGCTAACTATGTGGCTAGGCAGCTGGATATCCAACTGAATAACTAACTGACATAAGTAGATAGTCTAATGGCTAGCCAGCTAACTTAACTAGCTACCTACCTACATAAGGCACTTGCTTGCCAGCTGAATTAACTGCCTGTCTACCTAGCTAACCTGCTGTCCTGTGTGCTGACTTAACTAGGTTACATAACTAGTTAGCCAGCTGACTAGCCAGCTGCCTTAACTAGGTAGCTACCCTGCTAGGCAGCTGGGATACCAGCTGACTTTAACTGACTTAACTATCTAACCAGCTGACTAATCTAGCTGACCTAGCTAGCTAGCTACCTAGCTAGCCAGTTGAATTAACTATCTGACTTAACTTGCTGACTTAACCGCTAGCCAGCTCGCTGGCCAGCTGATTTAACTAGCTAGCCAACTGGCTGGCCAGCTGAATTAACTAGCTGTCTTAACCAGATAGCCTGCTTCCTATCCAGTTGTCTTAAGTAACTAGCTACTGAGCAAGCAAGATGGGAAGCCAACTGAATTAACTAGCTGACTTAACTAGCTATCCTGCTTGCTAGGCAGCTGACTTAACTAGCTGGCTACCTAGCTAGACAACTGACTTATCTACTTGACTTAACCAGCTTGCCAGCTGGCTAGCAACGTGACTCAACTTGATGACTTGACTAGCGAGCCAGCTAGCTAGCCAGTTGACTCAACTAGCTCTCTACCTAGCTAGTTAGTTGGCTAGCCAGCTGAATTAACTAGCTGACTTATTTATCTAGCCAGCTGGCTAGCTGAGCTATCGAGCAAGCTGACTAGTTAGCTGACCTGTCGGCCTGCGAGTGAGCCGACAATTTATTTGACCTGTTGACTGGCAAGCAAGTCGACTAGTTTGCTGACTGGTTTGCTGGTGAGCAAGCCGACTAAATAACTGACCTGATGGAAAGTTAATAAGCCCACTAGTTAGCTGACCAGATCGCTGAATTGTTAGCCGACTAGTTAGCAAAGTAACTAGTTGATTTGCTAGCTGAGTTAACTAGCTAGCTGACTAATTACCTGGCTACCTAGCTGACATAACTACCTAGCAAACCATCTATCTAATTCTCTCGCTTGCTGAATTAACCAGCTAGCTTTCTGGCTACTGGCTAACTGACTTAACCATCTAACTGACTATCTAGCTGACTAGCTAGCTGACTTAACTAGCTAGCAGACTAGCAAGCTCACTAGCTAACTGACTTCACTAGCTAGCTGGCTAGCTAGCTGTCTTAACTAGCTGACTAGTTACTTGGCTGGATAGCTGGCTAGCCAGCTGGCTTAAGGAGCTAGTTAACTGGTTGACTACACCGATAGCCAGCTGGCTTAACTAGCTAGCTACTTGGCTGGCTAGCTGGCTAGGCAGACGGCTAGCTAGCAAGTTGGTTGACCACGTGGTTAGCCAGCCGGCTTAAATAGCTATCTGTCTGACTGGACAATTGGACAGCTTAACTAGCCAGCCAACCTGCTGGTCAGTCAGTTAGAAAGCTGGCTTAACTAGCAGGCCACCTACCTGACCAGCCTGTGACCCAGCCAGCTTAACATGCCAGCAACCTAGTTAGCCTGCTGCTAACAAGCTGACTTAACTAGCTGACTAACTAGATAGCAATCTGGCTAGCCAGCTGGCTTAACTAGCAAGCCACCTAAGTAGCCAGCCAGATAATCAGCTTACTTAACTCACTGAAGTAACTAGCTAGTCAGCCGGCTAGACAGCTGACTTAATTACCTAGCTACCTACCTAGCCAGGTGACTAGCCAGCCTACTTAACTACCTTACTTAACAAACTAGTCAGCCGGCTAGCTACCTGATGAAACTAGTGAGATACTTAGCTAGCCAGTTGGCTAGTCACTTGAATTAACTAGCTGTCTTAAACAGCTAGCCAGCTGGCTAGCCAGCTGACTCAACTAGGTGACATAACTAGATAGCCAGCTGGCTAGCAGGCTCAAGTAACTAGTGGACCTCACTAGCTTGTCAGGTGGCTAGCCAGCTGAATTAAATAGCTAACTTCCTACATATCCCGCTGACTTGTCGGCTAACGTAACTGCCTAGCCAACTAGCTAAACAGCTGACTAGCGAGCTGAATTAACTAGGTGATGTAACTAGCTAGCCAGCTGGCTAGCCAGTTGCTTAACAAACTAGCTGCCCAGCAAGGCAACTGGCTAACCAGGAGACATAACTAGCTGACTTAACTAGCTAGCTACCCAGCTAGCCAGCTGATTTTGCTAGCTGAAAT
>NW_007047714.1:0-415 GCF_000164805.1 Carlito syrichta
CCCTCATTGTATGTGTTCCCATGACGTTCTCGCCTCTGCCCCTGTGTAAACATGGTGTTCCCCACTATGTCCATGAGTTAACATGGCATTCTCTCCTCTGTGTGTGTGTTAACATGGCGTTCTCTTTTCAAACTCTGTATTCCCATGGCATTCTTGTCTCTCTCCAGGTGTTATGATTTTGTCCCCACTGTTTGTGTGTTAACATGGTGTTCTCCCCACATCTGTGTGTTTCCATGGCGTTCTCACTTTTGTCTGTATGTTAACATGGTATTCTCCCTTCTGTCTGTGTTTTAAATGGCATATGTCCCTCTGTCCATGTGGTAACATTGTGTTTCCTCCCAGTCTGGGTGTTCCCATGGCATTCTCGCCTCTGTCTTTGTGAAAATTTGGTGTCCTCCCCTCTGTCTGTGTGCTA
>NW_007047715.1:0-580 GCF_000164805.1 Carlito syrichta
CTCCTCAGCCTTCCGAGTAGCCGGAATTACAGGCATGTGCTACCACGCCCGGCTGATTTTTTTTTTTTGATTTATGTTCTCACTCATAAGTGGACCTTGAAAAATTATCGTACTACTATAAGAAAAGAATTGGCAGTAGTGGGAAACTGCCAGGGGAAGGGGTTCACTATTGGTAGTAGTGGGAAACTGCCAGAGGATGGGGTGGCGCACCACATCAACAAGGGTACGTGCATAGTGATCATTTGCATGCCTAATCCTGAATCATGCACTGTATCCTTATAATAAATAAAAATAAAAATAAATTTAAAAAAACCTTGGACATTTGGGACTCTTAAGAGAATGTGAGAAGAGGAGAAGGGTTGAAAACTTATCTATTGTGTACAATGTGCACTAGTGGGGGTGATGGACAAAATTTGAAATGTTAAAATAATACAATATTTAAATAAAAGTACTGAATTTACAATAAAAGGAACACTCGAGAGAGTTAGTTGTTGAGGAAAGATTCATAAAAATTATCCAATCTGAAAGAAAACAGCAATGTGTTGAAAAAAGCCCACACCAATTTAAGGAGATGGAGGAG
>NW_007047716.1:0-407 GCF_000164805.1 Carlito syrichta
AAAAAAATTTGAAATACAACTAAGCAGAATTTTAAGCACAATAATGTTTAAAATAGCATTATTTACAAGAGCGAAGAGTGAGCACATGTCGACTATTGACCATTGAAGATAGTCATTGTGTTGGATCCAATAGTCCAAATTAAATAAAGGATCATCATATTACAGTTCAAGTGAAAAATAATAAGAAAATCACATAAAATATGTTCTCAAGATTTTTTTAAAAATTGGTTAAAACACCTATAAGATATATCTCAAAATACTGAATTAGTAAACCATGTCGTAGGCCTGTTTTAATTTTACCTTCAAATTTCATCATTTTGGATTATTTCTACATTGACATGATAAGGTTATGTTTAAATTAAATCCTGCTCAAATAAAGCTAAAGTCCATAAGAAAACCTGCACATG
>NW_007047717.1:0-478 GCF_000164805.1 Carlito syrichta
ACCACACCCACTCACACACATACACAGAGTCACACACACTCAGATACATACACTCAGACACATACACACATATACATGCAGACATACATACACTCACACTTAGACACATTCACATACACACACACATACATTCAGACACATACACATAGACACAGACAGACAACATACACATGCTCACATAACACACACACACACTCAGACACATAAACACTCAAACATACACAAAGACATTTATGCACACACATACACTTATGCACACACATACACACTCTCAGACACACAGACTCACAAGACATACACACACACACACCGTCTCATGTATTGGCCTAGAAAAGAACTCCAACCACTCGCTGGCACAGGCTACCCTAGTCACTCACCTCCACTGAAACAGCAACCACTATTATTCAGCTGCCTAACAAAACATACATCCCTGCAGAGTAAGGAAACATACTCCAAAGGATTGCAGGTGGGGAGTGGA
>NW_007047718.1:0-536 GCF_000164805.1 Carlito syrichta
CTAGTTATGTCAGGTAGCTAGCTAGTTATGTCAGCTAGTTAAGTCAGGTGGCTAGCTAGAATGCTTGCTATGTAGCTAGCTAGTTAAGCTAACTAGTTAAATCAGCTGACTGGTTTGGTAGCAAGCTGGTTAAGTCAGCTAATTAAGTCAGCATGCTAGCTAGTTAAGTCAATGAGTTAAGTCAGCTAGTGAACCAGCTGCCTAGCTAGGTTGTTAGTTAGTTAAATCAGCTGGCTAACCAGTTAACTAATTATTTAAATAACCTAGTGAAGTCAAGTCAATAGCCAGCTGGTTAGCTAAGTAGTTCAGTCTCCTGGCAAGCCAGCAGGCTATGTAGGTAGCTAGCTAGATAAGTCAGCTGGCTATCCATCTGGCTAGCTAGGTACGTAGGCAGTTAGTTCAGTCAGCTATCTAGCTGGCTAGCTAGTTAACTTAGCTAGTTAATTCAGCTGGCTTGACAGCTGGCTAGTTAGGAGGCTACATTCTTAAGTCAACTCTCTATCCTGCTGGTTGTCTAGATAAGTTACCTATTTAAC
>NW_007047719.1:0-409 GCF_000164805.1 Carlito syrichta
GGGGGGGGGGGGGGAGAAGTGGGGAGGAAGATCTACACAAATGAAGAAAAACCAAAAGAAGAATATAGGTCTCACACAGAATCCTGAGAGGTCAGACACCGAGAAAACAGACTTCAGAATGCAAACAATGAAGAGTCCCCAGAATGACTGGTCACATACAGCAAACCCAAATATCAAGACATTAATAGAGAGAATAAAAAGAATTGAGGAGAGGCATGAGGAAAATAGGAAGGAGTTGATAGCTGAAATAATAGCAGTAAAGAATACTGTGATTGAAATAAATAACAAACTAATAAGTATGGAAAGCAAAATTAGCCAAGCTGAAGAAAGAATCTCAGAACTTGATTAACAAAATAAAGAACTAACCCAAACTGTCAAAAACATAGAAAAGAAGCTTAAAAAGACAGAA
>NW_007047720.1:0-409 GCF_000164805.1 Carlito syrichta
AAAGACGACTAGGTTATATGGAGTTTTAGGGTGGTAAAAGTTACAACAATGACAAATCAATACATGTGAAGTTCTCATTGGTTGTGCCAGAGGAGGAGAGAGATTTTCAAGGGGGGTGGGGGGAGTGTTTCAGGTCATAGTTGGGTACAAAGATTTCTTGATTGGTAATATGTAATTCTAATCAGGAGCTAAAGTATGATTCCCATTCATTTTCTTTGATCAGGAACATAATGTTCCTGATGTTTTGCTGAGACAAAGGATGGAAAGATTCTAGGTTTGTTGATATGTAGATGCAGTTAAGATGCTATTCCATGAGGCATGCACGATGGCTTTTAATTTGATATCTGTAATTTGGGGGAATATTCATTAGTTACTGATTACTGCCCATTTCATGGACAACTTTTGATTA
>NW_007047721.1:0-423 GCF_000164805.1 Carlito syrichta
CCACATTTTTTTAATCCAGTCCTCTTTTGATGGGCAGCATGGTTGTTTCCAGGTTCTTGCTATTGTGAACAACGAGCTGACTTTTAAACTGACTTTAGTCGGCTGGTGAGTGAGCCAACTGGAGAGAAGACTTACCTATTCGGCCGGCAAGTGAGCAGACCATTGAACCAAATTAACTAGTTGGCAGTCGAGGGAGCTGATGGGTGAGCTGCCTTAACTAGTAGGTCAGCAAGAAAGCCATTGGTGAACTGACTTAACTAGTCACCTGGAGAGCAAGCCGACTAGTTACCTGTCCTGTTGGCCTGTGAGCAAGCTGACAAGTTAGTTGAACTTTTGGCTGGTGACAGAGCCGACTAGTTTTCACACCGGTTGGCAGGTGAGCAAACAGACTAGTTAGCTGACCTGATGGAAAGCGAGTGAGCC
>NW_007047722.1:0-906 GCF_000164805.1 Carlito syrichta
GGATCTCACAAGATTATAATCAAGGTATCACTGGGCTAGTGTTCTCATCTGGATGTTCAGCTGGAGAAGAATCCACTTCTAAACTCTCTTGAGTTTTTGGTAGAATATATTGTCTTGTGGCTATAAATCTGAGGTCCCAGCTTCTTGCTGACTACCAATTTGGACATCAGCTTGTAGATCTTGCCTGTACCTCTCAGAGCCTGCCTGCACCTCCCAGAGGCTGCCTGTAGTTTCTTGTCACATGAATTTCTTCAACATGGCCACATATTTCACCTAGCTAGCAAGGAGAGACTAATGTAACCATAGTGGTGGCATCTTATAACCTTTGCCATGCCATATTGATTAGAAGCAACTGTAGGCACCACCAACACTCAACAAGGGAGAAATATACAAAGGTATAAACACCAGGAGGCAAAAATCCTGGGGGTCCCTTAAGTTTTTCTTCCACAATTTGGCTAGAAGTTTGTCAGTTTTATTGATTTTTTAAAATAACCAGGTTTTTTTTTTTTCCATTTTGGACAAAGTTTAGCATACTTGTTTTATGTCTTTTTAAAAATATATAAACACTCACTGCTATGCATTTTCTTATAAGGTATGTTTTTGCTATATTCTACACATTTTACCTGTATTTTAATTTTTTATTATTTCAGTTTTTAATTTTGTCAAGTTTTATTCTGACTTATGGATTATGTTGAAATGTGTAATTCAATTGCCAAATATTTGAAAATTTTCTAACTATCTCTATGTTACTGATTTTGTATAACACCGTTACAGACTGAGAATGTACCCTTTATGATTTGTATTATTTTAAATTTGTGAAAGTTTGTTTTATGACCCAGAATATGATCTATACTGGTGAATGTTTTATGTGGTCTTAGGAAGAATGTGTATTTGGTTATTGTTGGT
>NW_007047723.1:0-570 GCF_000164805.1 Carlito syrichta
CCAAGTTGCCCAGGCAGATCTTGAACCCGCGGGCTCAGGCAATCCACTCACCTCAGCCTCTCGAAGGCGTGGGATTACAGGCTGAGCCACCGAGCCCGTCTAGTCACCTATTTTTAAAGAGAAAAGCAAATAGTAGTTATTCCATGAAGTAGTCTTCTTTTTCAGAAACTGGACTTTACAGTGGTTTCCAGTTCATAATTCAATGCATTATTTATGCAAAGGTTACTTTCTGCTTTTTTCCCAGAGTAGAGGAATTTCAGAGTTAAAATGAGTTTGTTCTAAGCAGCTGAGAGCTAGGATTCCTGCATTTTTTGCATGTTAATTCTTTGTGCACTCATAAAGTGCACAAAGTTAAAAATTTCATCCCAAATCCTTGAAAGTCTAAGATAAATAGTTAATTCCTGTTTCAGAATTGACCATATACTATAATTTTCTAAATTATACATATAAGATCAAAGTGTGAAAACTTTCAATAGTCTCTCAAAAGTGGTTTTAGTCTCAATTATCTCCAGGCAGCACAAACACCTCATGAGATCTGACTAGTGCTTCAACATTCAATAGGAAGCTTCA
>NW_007047724.1:0-452 GCF_000164805.1 Carlito syrichta
TAAGAAGCAAAATAAAGACGAACTAACTAAACAGCAATTAAGATGTAAAGGTAAAAACAGAAATCAGTGAAAGAGAAAATAGACTAAAAAAATAGAGAAAGTTAACTCTTGAAAAAATATCAAGAAAATTGATAAACCCCTCATAAGACTAATAAATAAAAAATTAAGAAAGCACAAATTACTTATATCAAGAATGACGATACATCAAATAGATATTAAAAGAACAATAAGATATAATATGAAGAGTCAATTTCCAATAAATTGACAATTTATATTAAATAGATGAATTCCTTAAATGACATAAATTACCAAAGTTGAATGAAGAAGAAACAGAAAATCAGAATAGCTTAAGGAAATTGAATCTGTAATCAAAAACCTTCTCACAAAGAAAACCTCATGACCAAGCAATTTCTCTGATAGAGGCAGTCTGCATGGACCCTGAGCATCCCTGC
>NW_007047725.1:0-437 GCF_000164805.1 Carlito syrichta
AAAGAATGGAAAAGAGAAGGAGGGGAGCAAGAAGAAAGTAGAGAGAGAGAAGAGTAATAGGGAAAACAGACAGGTGTACCAACTTACAAATGAAAAGAGACACAAAGACAGAAAAGAGTAAAAAAAACGAAAATACACAATCATACAAGCACACAAACCAATGAAAACTTCCCTATTGATGTATTCTTTGCATACACTATCAGGAAGTCTAAAGAAAAAAAATCAGTATAATAACAGAAGCAAAGCAAGTATGAAAATGTTATAAATACAGAAAGAAAGAGAAAAAAACCTGAAACAAAAATGAACAAAACAGACAAAAAATAAAAATGAAAAAATAAAGACAAGGAACCAAACTCACTCTGAGGTCATTCCTGTAAGTCCAATGGCCTTTCAGCTCTGATCTCTAGCGCTCAGTGCAGGTTGGATACGGTTGCTCT
>NW_007047726.1:0-405 GCF_000164805.1 Carlito syrichta
ATTTAACATCTCATCCTAGTTAAAAATCAAACAAACAAACTATAAAAAATGCAGGCATAGAAGCATGTTTCTTAAACCTGATGAAAGGCATCTATGAAACACCTATCACAAACATTGTACTTACTGGAAAAAGGTTAAATGCTTTTCCCACCGAGATCACAAACATGGTAAGGATGTCTACTTTCATGTTGTGAAAATTGTGCTGCAGATTATAGTCAGTGAAATAAGGAAAATGAATAAAGCCAATTGAGATTGGAAGAAAAAAATTAAAACTCTATATTCAAAGATGATTTGATAATCTATAGAAAAAATCCTACTCTATCTGCACGTGTTATAAGAACAAATAAGTCAGTACAGCAAGTTTGTTATCATTCTGAATATTATGAAATGGAACATTACAAAATG
>NW_007047727.1:0-6562 GCF_000164805.1 Carlito syrichta
CTGCTGGTCTGCTGACTAACCAGCGGGCTTAACTAGCTAGCCACATACCTATCAAGCCTGCTAACCAACTGGCTTAACTTGCCAGTCACCTAGCTAGCGAACCGGCTAAGTAGCTGACTTAACTAGCAGACTTAACTAGATAGCCATCTGGCTAGCCAGCTGGCTTAACTAGCTAGACAACTAGCTTGCCAGTTGTCTAGCCAGCTCACTTAACTCGCTGACTTACCTAGGTAGTCAGCTGTCTAGCCAGCTGACTTAATTAGCTACCTACCTAACTAGCCAGGTGGGTGACCAGTTGACTTAACTAGCTGATTTAACCAGGTAGCCAGCTAGCTAGTCAGCTGACTAAAGTAGGGAGTTACCTAGCTAGCCAGTTGGCTAACCACTTGAATTGATTAGCTGATTTAACCAGCTGGCCAGCTAGTTAACCTGCTGACTAAACTAACTGACATAACAATTTAGCCAGTAGGCTAGCGAGCTGATAAAACTAGCTGACAACACTAGCTAGCCTGGTGGCTAGCCAGTTGACTTAAGCTAAATGCCTAGCTAGCCAGCTGGGAAACCAGATGAATTAACTAGCTGATTAAATAGCTAGCCAAGTGACTAGCCAAGTGACTTAACTATTTTGCTACCTAGCTAGCCAGCTGGCAAGCAAGCTGACTTAAATAGTTGTCTTGCTTGCTAGTCAGCTGTATTTATTAGCTTGCTATATAGCTAGCCAACTGGCTAGACAGTTGACTTAATAGGTGACTTAACTAGATAACCAGCTGTCTAGACAGCTGACTTAAGTAGCAAGCAACCTAGCTAACAAGCTGGCTAGCCAGCTGACTTAACTATGTGACTTAACTAGCTATCCAGCTTGTTGGAAAACTGACATAACTAGTTAGCTACCTAGCTAGCCAGCTGTATAGCCAGTTGACTTAACTAGGTTACTTAACTAGCTAGCCAGCTAGCTTGACAGCTGACATAACTAGCTAGCTACCCAACTAGCCAGCAGTCTAGCCAGCTGACTTAACTAGGTTATTTAACTAACTAGCCATTTTGCTAGCAGGTTTACTTAACTGCATGGCTACCTAGGTAGCCAGCTGGATAGCCAGCTGACTTAACTAGTTAGCTACCTACATAAACCTCTGGCATGCCAGCTGACTTAATTACCTTGCTTTCTAGCTAACCAGTTGGCTGGTGAGCTGACTAAACTAGTTGACTTAACTAGTTAGACAGCTAGCCAGCCAGCTGACTTAACTAGCTAGCTACACAGCTAGGCAGGTGTCTAGCCAGCTGACTTAACTTGCTGACTTAGCTCGTTAGCCAGCTGATGATACTAGCTGACTTAACTATCTAGGTACCTAGCAAACCAGCTGACTTTACTAACTGAAATAACTAGCTAGCAACCTAGCTAGCTATCTAGGTAGCTAGCTGACTTAACTAGCTGACTTTACTAGCTAGATAGCTGACATAACTAGCTGACATAACTAACTGGCTACCTAGCTAGCCAGTTGACCTTACTGGCTGAAATAACAAGCCAGCCAGCTTTCTAGCCATCTGAGTTGACTAGCTTTTTAACTAGCTAGTGAGCTGGCTAGCCAACTGATTTAACGAGGAAACTTAACTAGCTAGCCAGCTGGTTCATCAGCTGGTTAATCAACTAGTTGATTAACATGCTAGGCAGCTGGCCAGCCAGGAGACTAAACTAGCTGTCTTAACTAGTTATCCAGCTGGCTAGTCAGCTGACTTAACTAGCTCTCTAGCTCTCTAGTCATCTGAATAGCCAGCTTTCTTAACTGGCTGACTTAAGTAGCTAGTCCTCTGTCCAACCAACTGACTTAACTAGAACACTACCTAGCTAGCCTACTGGCTAGCCAGCTGAGTTAATTTGCTCTCTTAACTAGCTGACCTGGTTTCTAGCCAGTCAAATTAAATACCTTGCTACAAAGCTAGCCAGCTGGCTATCCAGCTGAAATAACTAGGTGGGTTTTCTAGCTAACCAGCTGTCTAGCTAGCTGACTTAAATAGAAAGATACATAGCTAGCCAGTGGGCTAGTCAACTGACTTATCTAGGTGACTTAACTATCTAGTCAGATGACTATACAGTTGACATAAGTAGCTAGCTACCTAGCTGGAAAGCTGGCTAGCAGGGTGACTTAACTAACTCACCAGCTGACTTAATTGCCTAGCTACGTAACTAGCCATCAGGCTAGACAGCTGACTAAACAACTGACTTAACGAACTAGCCAGCTGGCTAGTCAGCAGACTTAACTAGCTAGCTACCTAGACAGACAGCAGGATAGCCAGATGACTTAACTAGCAGACATAACTAGACGCCTGATTGCTAGCCCACTGAATTAACTAGCTACCTACATACATAGCCCACTGGTTGGCCAGCGAACCTAACTACCTAACTACCAAGGTAACCTACTGGCCAGCGAGCTGACTTTACTAGGTGACTTAACTAGCTAGCCAGCTTACCTAATTAGCAGGTTTAACTACCTAGGTACATACCTAGTCAGCTGACTTAACTTGCTGCATTAACTAGCTAGCTCCCTAGCTAGCTATCATATAGCTAGCTGACTTAACTAGCTAGCTAGCTGACATATCTAGCTGAATTAACTAGCTAGCTACCTAGCTATCCAGCATACTTAACTAGCTGAAATAACTAGTAAGCCTGTTGTCTACACATGTGATGTAACTAGTTTTTTAATAGCTAGCCAGCTGGCTAGACAACTGACTTAACGAGCTGACTTAACTAGATAGCCAGCTGGTTAGCCTTTAGTAGCTGGCCAGCTGGCTAGCCAGCTGACTTAATTGCCTAGCTACCTAGCTAGCCTGCAGCCTAGCCAGCTAACTTAACTAGCTGACAACGAAGTAGCCAGCTGTCTAGCCAACAGACTTAGCTAGCTAGCTATCTAGTGAGACAGCTGGAAAGCCAGGTGACTTAAATAGGTGACATAACAAGATAGTCTCATGGCTAGCCAGCTCACTTAACTAGATACCTACCTACAGAGACCACTGGCTTCCCAGATGAGTTAACTACCTAACTACCTAGCTAACATGCTGGCCAGCAAGCTGACTTAACTGCATGACTTAACTAGCTAGCCAGCTGTCTTGCCAGCTGATTTAACTAGCTAGCTACCCTGCTTTGCAACTGACTAGACAGCTGACTTATCTAAATGACTTAACCAGTTTACTACCTAGCTAGCCAGATGACTTAACTAACTGACTTAACTAGCTTACTTATCCTGCTACCCAGCTGGCTGAGCAGCTAACTAGCTGACTTAAGTAGCTAGAGTGCTGGCTGGCTGGCTGAATTAACTAGCTCACTTAATCAGCTAGCCAGCTGGCTAGGCAGCTGACTTAACTAGCTAGCTACCTAACTAACTAGCTTGGAAGCCAGCTCAATTAACTAGCTGACTTAGCTTTCTAGCCAGCTGGCTAGCCAGCTTACTTAACTAGCTTGCTACCTAGCTAGCTAGGTGGAAAACCAGGTGAATTTCCTAGTTGACTTAATCTGCTAGACAACTGGCTAACCAGCTGTCTCAACTAGCTGACTTAATTAATTAGCCAGATGGCTAACCAGCTGACTTAACTAGCTGACATAAATAGCAGGCCTGCTTGCTTGTCAGCTGAATTAACTTGCTTGCTATATTTAGCCATCTGGCTAGCCAGCTGACTAAACTAGGTGACTTAACTAGCCAGCCAGCTGTCAAGATAGCTGATTTAATTAGCAAGCTATATGGCTAACCAACTGGATAGCCAACTGACATAACTAGGTGAATTAACTAGTTAGCCAGAGGTCTAGACTGCTGACCTAACTATCTAGCTACTTAGCTAGCCTGCTGTCTAGGCAGCTGACTTAACTAGGTGACTTAACTAGCTAGTCAGCTGTGTAGCAGGCTGACTTTACTGACTAGGTACATAGGTCACCAGCTGGATAGCCAGCTGACTTAACAAGCTAGCTACCTAGCTAACCAGCTATATATTGAGCTAACTTAACTAGGTTACTTAACTAACTACCTAACTGGCTAGCCAGCTGACTTCACTAGCTAGCTATCCAGCTAGGCACCTGGCTAGCCAGCTTACTTAATTTGGTGACTTAACTTGCTAGCAAGCTTACTTAACTAGCTGACTTAACCAGCTAGCTACCTAGCTCTCCAGCTGACTTAACTGGCTGGCTTAACTGGCTAGCTACCTAGATAGCTATCTAGCTCGTCAGCTGACTTAACTAGCTGACTTAACGAGTTACATAGCTGACATAACTAGCTGACTTATATAGCTAGATTCCTAGGTTACCAGCTGACTTAACTAGCAGAAATAACCAGCTAGCCAGATGGTTAGTCATCTGATTTAACTAGTTTTTTAACTAGCTAACCACCTCTATAGCCAACAGAATTAATGAGCTGACTTGACTAACTAGGGAGCAGGTTGCCAGCTGACTTAACTAGCTGACTTAACCAGCTAGTCAGCTGGCTAGCCAGGGGACTTAACTAGCTGGATACCTATCTAGCCAGCTGGCTAGACAACTGACTTACCTAGCTGACTTAAGGTAGCAAGCTGGCAAGCCAACTCACTTAACTAGCAGGATACCTACATAGCCTGCAGGCTAGCCAGCTGACTTCACTGTCAGACTTGAATAGCTAGCCTGCTGGCTAGCAAGCTGACATATCTAGCTAGCTACCTGCCTAGCTAGCTGGCTAGAAAGCTGACTAAATTAGCTGAGTCAACCAACTAGCCAGTTGGCTAGCCAGCTGACTTAACATGCTGACATCACTAACTACTCAGGTAGCTATCTAGCTGACTTAACTACCCAGCTACATACAATGCCAGTTGGCTAGCAAGCTCTCTTAACCAGCTGAATTGACCAGCTATCCAGCTATATAGCCAACTGACTTTATTAACTCGCTACACAGCTAGCCATCTGGCTATCCAGCTGACTTAACTAGCTGACTTAACTAGCTAGCCCTCTGGCTATCCAGCTGACTTTACAAGCTTGGTACCCATCTATCCAGCTGGCTAGCCAACTGACTTAACTTGTTGACTTAACCAGCTAGCAAGCTGGCACAGCTAGCTGATTTTACTAGTTTGCCAGCTGGCTACCCAGCTGACATAACTAGCTCTCTACCTAGCTAGCTAGCTGGCTAGTCAGTAGACTTAACTAGCTGACTTAATTTGTTATCCAGCTGGCTACCAAGCTGACTTAACAAGCTCTCTGCCTAGCTATCTAGCTGGCTAGCCAGCTGAATTAGCTATCTGACTTAAACTGCTGGCCTGCTTGCTAGACAGCTGAATAAACTAGCTTGCTATATAGCTAGCCAGTTGGCTAGCTAGCTGACTTTAATAGGTGACTCAACTAGCTAGCCAGTTGACTTGACAGCTGAGTTAAGTAGCAAGCTACCTAAGTAGCCAGCTGGATATCCAGCACACTTAACTAGGTGGCTTAACTAGCTAGCCAGTGGGCTAGATAGCTGTCTTAACTATAAAGCTACCTAGCTAGCCAGGTGTCTAGCCAGCTGACTTAACTAGGTGACTTATGGAGCTACCCAGCTGGCTGGCAGTGTGACCTAACTGCCTAGCTACCTAACTAGACAGATGGATAGCCAGCTGAGTTAACTAGTTAGCTAACTACGTAGCCTGCTGGTTAGCCAGCTGACTTTACCTAACTACTTAGCTACCAGTTTTCTATTGAGCTGAATTACAAGCTTACTTAACTAGCTAGCTAACTGGCTAGCCAGCTGACTTAATAGCTAGCTACCCAGCTAGGCAGCTGGGCCAACCTGCTGACTTATCTCACTGACTTAGCAAGCTAGAAAGCTGACTTAACTGTCTGACTTAACCAGCTAGCTACCTAACTAGCCAGTTGACTTAACTAGCTATCCAGCTAGCCAGTTGACTTAACTAACTAGCTATCTAGCTAGCCAGTTGACTTAACTAACTAACCAGCTGGATAGTCAACTGACTTAATGAGCTGACTTAACTAGCTAGCTAACTGGTTTCCAGCTGACTAAACAAGCTGAGTTAACCAGCTAGTCAGCTGGCTAGCCAGCAGACTTAACTAGCTGGCTGCCTATCTAGCAAGGTGACTAGCCAACTGACTTACCTAGCTGTCTTAAGCTAGCAAACTGGCTAGCCAGATCACTGAACTAGCAAGCCACCTACCTAGTAGCAGGCTAGCCAGCTGACTTAACTAGCTGACTTGAACTGTTAGACTGCTGGCTAGCAAGCTGGCTTATTTAGCTAGCTACCTTCCTATCCAGCTGTCTAGACAGGTGACTAAACTATCTGACTTAACTAGCTAGCCAGTTGGCTATCCAGCTTACCTAACTCAAAGACATCAGTATATAGCCAGGTAGCTATCTAGCTGACTTAACTAGCTAGCTACCTACCTTGCCAGTTGGCTAACTAGCTCTCTTATCTAGCTGAGTTAAACAGCTAGACAGGTGGCTAGCCAACTGACTTAACTACCTCGCTACCTAGCTAGTCTGTTGGCCAGCCAGCTGATGTAATTAGCTGAATTAACTACCTAGCTAGCTAGCAAGACAGTGAACTTCAATAGTTGGCTAACTAGCTA
>NW_007047728.1:0-404 GCF_000164805.1 Carlito syrichta
TCTCTATTCCATTCATCTCCATTTCATTGCATTCCAGTATATTACATTCCAGTACCTTCCTGTCCTTTCTTTTCCATTCATTTCCATTGCATTCCTCTTAATACCATTCCTTTCCAGTCCATTCCACTCCTCTACATTCAATTCCATTCCACTCTACTACATTTCTCTCCATTCCCTTCCTCTCCATTCCATTCCATTCCTTTTCATTCTATTCCATTCCATTCCATTCCATTCCTCTTCATTTCACTCAATTCCCTTCCTCTCCCTTCCATTTCACTGTTTTATCCCATTCCATTTAATTCAACTCCATTTCATTTCTCTCCTTTCCGTTTTATTCCACTACATTCCTATCCATTCTTCTCTATTCGATTCTATTCCATTCCATTAAATTCTAGTCCACTGCA
>NW_007047728.1:1936-2308 GCF_000164805.1 Carlito syrichta
TTCATTATATTTCATTTCGTTCCAATCTTTTCCACTCTCCTGCATCCATTGCCTTATTTTTGTCTCCATTTCATTCGTTTCCATTCCATTCCTCTATATTCCATTCGATCTTTTAAAATTCATTTCCATTCTTTACCTTTGGATCCCTCTACATTCCATTTCATTCCACTTTATTCCATTCCTCTCCTCTCCATTCCTTTCCATTCCACTCCATTCCATTCCATTTCATTCCTCTCCGTCGCATTCCATTGTATTCTTTCACCCTCCATTCCTCTTCATTCCATTCCATTCCATTTCATGTTGGGAGCCAACATCTATAGCTACATGGCTGAGGCCTGTAAAGGCCCATCTGGAAGATCACCTCTGACATAG
>NW_007047729.1:0-817 GCF_000164805.1 Carlito syrichta
CACACATACCCAAATTTCAATAATCCTTAATTCTGACAATGTCCTGGCAAAGAGTTTCCTTTCCTATTAGAAACTAAATTTATGAGGATACTGTGTCCCCCTTTCATAGATTTATTTCTGTCTAGAAATATCTTGAGTGGAGTACATCTGCCCCTATTCTCAAACTATTTATCACTTCCCACAGAGGAGGAGGAGATGACCACCTGACCTGAATTAAGTGAGACTTCAGTTATTTTGGTTGAATCAGTGTCCACTTGTCCCCTGATATTTCCCTTTAGTAATTTTCCATTCTCTGACTTCCATCCTGCTTTTTTTTCTACATATCACCACTTACCCACTGCATATTTGGGATTTAATCTGATCTCTCTTCCCTACTGCAAAACCCCACGTCATTGTCCCTACACCTTTCACTATGGTCATGGCCCTGAATAATGTATTCTTACAGTAATTTGCCAAGTGTCACTGCATATTTTTTCTTTGAAAAAATATAATAGTATTTTATAATTTATATAGACAACTCAAAAATTGAAAACAGAGTGAGCGTCTTCATTTTAATGTAATGTGTGTTTGTGTAAAATTCAGTTTCAATGGTTGGTGCCCAGAAATCATGAGTACCAAAAGTCTTGCTTCTCTGTCCAATTATTTGTTCCTGAAATGAAAGAATCAATACAACATGATAAATTAATGAGGATGAGGATTTCTGAGCCTACTTCTTTAAGAAATGACCACATCCCTTCTCTCTTTCCTGTATCTAAGTCCCTCTACATCTCAACTGCACCAACTCACTGACTGTATATGGCCACTGTCCCACATGTTT
>NW_007047730.1:0-403 GCF_000164805.1 Carlito syrichta
ACACTTCTCCCCCTCACCTTAGACTGTCAGAATAAACGTACTCGATCTCAGAAAGCAGACATCACACTTAAATGGCTATAAGCCCAGTAATAAGCCCAGAAGTCAGTGTCAAGATGGAAAGAAACACAATCCCTAAAAACCCCCAGCATCCTTCAAAACCAACAGTCTAACTCACTTTTATTTCTACGAAACAACATTTGGTTAGTTATTGAGTCCATGAAACAGCCAGATGTGAAGCCTAATGCATTCTGCAAACTTTTCCCTTGACGCAGACAGGCAGACAGACCAGCCACTGAGGGGGGAAAATTAGTCCAATAGAAAAGGTTGAAAATTTAAGCTACCGGAATGTTATAAGGAACAGAGAACCAGGCACAGTGGTTCCCAGTTACTCAAAAGGCTTGAG
>NW_007047731.1:0-957 GCF_000164805.1 Carlito syrichta
CCTCATCTCTACAATAAATCAAAAAATCAGCCGGGCATGGTAGTGTGCGCCTGTAATTCCGGCTACTCAGAAGGCTGATGTGGAAGGATAGCCGGAGCCCAACAGGTCGAGGCTGCGGTGGCCGGGAGCGACCACTGCACTCTAGTCTGGGCAACAGAGTGAGACTCCAACTCAAAAAAAAAAGATTCCCCTTGAACCCCACTGGAAAGGACCCTACTCAGTACTCATGACTACAGATAGTTGTTGACCCTCGGGTTCACAGCTCCCAACTGAAAGAATACCGCATGGTACACCTGGTCTTCTTCTCAAACCAAAGCCCTTAAAAGTCAGGTTAACCAGGATAGAGGTTGAGGACTTCACGCTGTGGACAGCTTTTCCCAAACCATCAGAACAGGCCCCATATCATACTGAGACTCTTACTCTTCTTAATTTACTTCTGTCCACCTCTTCTGTTTGGCAGGATAATGCTGTAATTAGAATTCCACAGTCAGTAGCTTCTATGGGTAGCTTCGTGGAGTGCTGGATTTGACATGCCAAACCCAAATTTTTACATTACTTAAGAGATCTTTTAGTCCACCCAGTGGCTAACTTACCAATATCCCTAACACAACTCTGTTCAAATTGTACCCAGGGTAACTATTAGAGAATCAGACTTCTAAACCTACTCATTCTCACTCCCTGTTTTAATTTAATTCAGTCATAGGATACAAGGACCAGGACAAAATGAGTATAAGTCAGGATTGCACCAAAAGCCCAAATGGAGTTTCTTGCAAACTGACTTATGTACTGGGGTATAATAGTGCTCTTTTAACTCATAATGACTAACTCTGCCTCTGACTCTTGGCTAGAAACTGCTAAATCCACCATTCCAAACAATATATCCATGAACAATAGAAATGGAAAGGGGGACTTATGTGTACTCATAGGCAATAACTTTATTTGTGGAGGACTTTGTGG
>NW_007047732.1:0-402 GCF_000164805.1 Carlito syrichta
TGCTCAGGCAGCTCTCCACCCTTCCTTCTGAATGTCTAAGAGGAGTCCAAAGCATGCCCTTTTTGGGAGAAAGAACTCCCTCACCTTGGAGGGCCAAGGGGGACGCTGGGTGGGTGTAGAGAGACATGGGGGCACAGGCCATCATGCCTGCTCTCATCTAGGGAGAGGTCGGCACAGCCCGCGGGACGTCCAGCATGGCTTGGCGCCATCAGATACCACCTGGGGCCGTGAGGTGAGGCAGAAGCCTCACGAAAGAAAGCATTCCTGGGGCCTGCAGCTGCAGAAGGCATTGGACTCAGATTGTCGTGGTCGCTACAGTCTCCCCGTGTGTGTCCCTTCAAGATGCACATGCTGGCCGGCCCAGTGGCTCATGCCTGGAATCCCAGCCCTTTGGGAGGCCAA
>NW_007047733.1:0-402 GCF_000164805.1 Carlito syrichta
TAATGAAATGGAATGGAGAGGAATGGTATGGAATGGAGAGGAATGGAATTTAAAAAAAAAATGAGTGGAATTTCTGGAATGCATGGAATGGAATGTAGAGGAATGGAATAAAGCTTAATGGAATGGAAAGAAATGGAATGGAAGAGAATAAAAGGAAAGAAGACGAATGGAGTGGAACAGAAATTAGTGTAATGGAATGGTATGGAGTGGAATGGGATGGAAGGAAAAGGTGTAGAATACAGTGAAATGGAATGTGGTGGAATGGAATGCATGGCATGAAATGGAAACGAATGTAGAAAAATGAAATGTAGTGGAATGGAGAGGAATGGAATGGTATGGAGGGGAATGTAATGGAATGAAGAATGGAATGTAATGGAATGTGTGGAATGGAATGGAGAGGAA
>NW_007047734.1:0-402 GCF_000164805.1 Carlito syrichta
ATTAGCTATTGACTGGAGGCCAAGAGGTGGGGACTCACACAGGCACATGACAGATATTCACATGGGGAGGCTTCCGGCAAACGAAAGAACATTAAACCTGGAACAAGCAGAGCTGAGATCTAGCCCAGAACCTTCTACCAATTCCTCAGGTAGCCTTAGGCAAGGCAAATACTGTCCGTGAGTGTTGGTATTCCCACATGTGATGTGGGGAGAAGGACACATTCTTCACAGGGAAGGTATGGGGTCTGAGGCAGATGTTATTATTTCTGATATTAATAATCCCTTTCTGGCCAGGCGTGGTGGCTCAATCCTGTAATCCCAGGCAGGAGGATCGCTTACAGTCAGAGGTTCAAGACCAGCCTGGGCAACATAGTGAGAGCTTGTCTCTACAAAAAATAAAAA
>NW_007047735.1:0-401 GCF_000164805.1 Carlito syrichta
AGGGGACCTTTTCCAACCAGGTGTGCCATCCACTGGATGTGTACTGCCCCTGGGATGTGGCCACAAACCCAGGTATAGCAGCTTTGCTGGAGTGAGAGCAATTCCCAAGGAGGATCTCAGCTGAGAGTCTGGTGGCTAGCACTCACAGAAGCCAGGGCAACAAATGCCTCAGTCCTGACGGGAGATGTCGGGGTGTAACATCACAGCAACCACTGAACACTCTTTATGTGGTCTGGCTCTTAATGCACACAAAACCTGAGGCAGCTCCTTCCCGTGGGACTTTTCTTTTCCAACCAACATTTTTGTTTGGATTTTGGAGTTAAAGTTCCTCTATGCTCTCTCTCTCTGTGTGTGTGTGTGTGTGTGTGTGTGTGTGTGTACATGTCACATATATCTATCAT
>NW_007047736.1:0-399 GCF_000164805.1 Carlito syrichta
AAAAAAAAAAAAAAAAATTGGCCGGGCATGGTGGCATGCACCTGTAGTCCCAGTTACTCTGGAGGCTGAGGTGGAAGAATTACTTGAGTCCAGGAGACCAGGCAGCAGTGAGCTATGATTGTGCCTTTTCATTCCAGCCTGGGTGACAGAGTGAGACCTCCAAACTCCAAAAACAACAACAAAAATACAAGTGGCCAACAAACATATAAAAAAAAGTTTAATATCACTAATGATCAGACAAATGCAAATTAAAACCACAATAAGATACCATCTCACATGAATCAGAATGGCTATTATTAAAAAGTCAGTCCACATGCAGTGCCTCACACCTATAGTTCCAGCACTTTGGAACCCAAGGCAAGAGGATCAAAAAAAAAAAAAAAAAAAAAAAAAAACAAC
>NW_007047737.1:0-521 GCF_000164805.1 Carlito syrichta
CCCAGGGGCTCTGAGAACACTGATGCCAAGAGTCCTGCCATTGTGCACATTTGGGCACTGACAATCAAGAACTGGGGGCCTCTATCACCCAAACAGCAGGCCCCCGGGTGATGACCATAGCCTCTTGGTTGGAAGTCATTCACTTTCATAATGGTAGCCCAGCTTCACACATAATGCTCTTCAAGATGACCTGAGATGCCAGGGGTGGGCACACACACCGAGGACCAGAAGCATCTGTCTGCCTCCCATGCAGCCACCTTTGATGACTCTAGATGAAAGCTCTATTAGGCAGGGACCTTGGGTTTCCTCCCAAAGTAACTTCTTGCAGATAAAACCTACTCTGCCATATAGTAGGTGCCCAATAAATGCTCAGTAAAGAAATGCATTCTGCCACAGGGTCCTAGAAGTAGCGGGAGGAAACCAAGAATTCCAGTGTGAACTATAAATTTTAGTCCTAGAGGAGGAAGTGGAAGGTTTTTCAAATGTCATTGTTAATTAAAACCATTATACCTTCAGCTTCA
>NW_007047738.1:0-398 GCF_000164805.1 Carlito syrichta
AGTAACTGCTTCCATCAATCACCCCCTCACCTCTTTAATCTCCCTCTCTCTACTGGCTCCTTAGCATTTAATGTGTTTATAACTTTCCCATCTCAAAAGTGTCCTCAATCCCATGTTACTCTACAGTCATGGATCTTTCCATCCTCATTGTCACAACCCAATTTCTTGGAAGAGTTGCTCTATTTGCTATCTAGTTTTCCTAACACTCTCAAACGGGCCTCCACTTCCCTGCTCCTCCACCTAGACTACCCTAAGCAGGTGGAGATTGTTCCTCCACATTTCCAGAGGAAAAAAATGATTTTCTTTCAACAGCTCCAAAACACTACCACTCAAAAGTGAAGTCAGGCCGGGCTCGGTGGCTCAGCCTGTAATCCCGCGCCTTTGGGAGGCTGAGGTGA
>NW_007047739.1:0-397 GCF_000164805.1 Carlito syrichta
GACGAGGGGTGCACAGAAACTCTCTGCACTGTCTTGACAATTTTTTCTGTAAATCAAAAGTTATTTCAATAGAATATTTTTTTTTAATTGGAAAAATAGACCAGGCTTGGTGGCTTATGCTTCTAATCCCAATATTTTGGGAGGTTAAGGTAGAAGGATCTCTTGAGGCCAGGCGTTTGAGACCAGCCTGGGCAACACAATGAGACCTCATCTCTACAAAAAATAAAAATTGAAAAATGATCTGGGTGTGGCAGTGAGCCCCTGGAGTTCCAGTTACTGGGGAGGCTGTGGCAGGAGGATGGTTTGAGCCCAGGAGTTTGAGGTTGCAGTGAGCTATGCCACTGCTCCCTAGCCTGGATGACAGAGAGAGATCCTGTCTCTTAAAAAACAAACAAAA
>NW_007047740.1:0-474 GCF_000164805.1 Carlito syrichta
ACTTAATTAACTAGCTACCTAGCTAGCCAGCTGAAAAAACTAGCTGATACAACTAGCAGGCCAGGTGTCTGGCTGTCTAACCATTTGACTTAATTAGCTTTTCAATTACCTAGCAAGCTGGCTAATGAGGTGATTTAACCAGCTAGCCAGCAGGTTAACCAGCTAACTGAACTAGCTGATTAACGAGATAGGCAGCTGGACAGACAGGTGACTAAACTAGCTGAATAAACTAGTTATCCTGCTGCCTAGCCAGCTGACTTAACTAGCTCTCTACCTCTCTAAGCACCTGTATAGCCAGCTGGCTTAACTAGCTGACATAATTAGCTAGCCAGCTTGCTAGCAAACTGACGTAACTAGGTCACTACCTAGTTAGCCAGCTGTCTTAACTAGCTGTTTTAACTAACTGGCCTGCTATCTAGCCAGGTGAATTTACTAGCTTGCTACACAGCTGGCCACCTGGCTATCCATCTGAAT
>NW_007047741.1:0-396 GCF_000164805.1 Carlito syrichta
GCTAGTTAAGTCATCTAGATATGTAAGCTAGCTAGCTAGATAAGTCAGCTAGTTAAATCAACTAGCTACATGATAAATAGCTAGGTAGGTAGTTAGTTAAATCAGCTAGTTAATCAACTGGCCAGCTAGTTAAGTGAGCAATGTAAGTCAGCTGGCAAGCCAGCTGGCTAGCAGGATAGCTAGCTAGTTAAGTCAGCTGACTAGCCAGCTAGCTAGCTAGCTAAGTCACCTAGTTAAGTCACTACACTGGACAGCAGGTTAACTAGGTAGATAGGCAATTAATTCAACTAGTAAGCCAGCAGGCTATGTAGGTATTTAGCTAGTAAAGTCAACTGACTATTCACCTGTCTAGCTAAGTCGCTAGCTAGTTAAGTCTGCTGGCTAGACAGCTGGCTA
>NW_007047742.1:0-7164 GCF_000164805.1 Carlito syrichta
GAGGTTGTGCATGTATAGGAAGACAGATGAGACAGCACATAGGAAATAAGTACACTTTATACTCAGTTTTTCTGACCCTAAAACTGCTCTTAAAAGTAAAGTCTATTCAAATGTCAACAACAGCAATGAGAATTTTGAAAGGATGATTTCCCCACCTCATTGGCTCCAGATAAAGAGCAAGGTCCTCAGAAGCTCCCCATCCTGCCACATGGCCCTGCCCCCTCCCCGCTTTGATCTGAGCTATTGAATGTCAGATCTTCCCATCACATTTCAAAATAAATATAGCCTCTTGGTCCTCTAATACCTTTCTCATCCCTCAGTACCCATAGACTTCACAGGAGCCCGAACCTTTAGTCTCCACAAGAAAAAAGGAGGCTGTGATTTCCTATCACCACACTTTTATTTACCTTACCTGTAATATAATTAATAGAAGACTGCACAGAGATCAAGGGACTTTCAAAGGGAATGAGACAGCTTCGGATGAAACTTGGTCTTTTGAATCAGGCCAGGGCTCTATCAAAACCTGTGTGATAATTTTGTGTAAATCATGGTGTTCCGAATCTGTATATTTTAACCTGCATGCACCATTTTTAACACACTACATTCCAAAGACGTGGAGGCTGCTCTAATTTGTATTACAGAATTATATTGTAATCAGCAAGCAGCACATCATAGCGATTTATTAAACTGAATATGGAAGCTCATTATGAAGACATTCACTGAGGTCTCCAAGAGGCTCCAGAGAGGGTGTGATGGGGAGGCCAACTGCCTCAACTTAAAGCCTCCGGTTTTCTGCAGGTGGATGTTGCCGGGGTATCTGGATTTGAAAATAGCTCTCAGCAGACCCCAGTGGTCCTATAGTGTCCACGATGCCCTACCTCTTCAACTGTCTTGTCATCACTTGAGCCTCCAATTTATTTGTTTACAAACTCCCCTTTTGGTTAGCATGGGCAAAAAGGTGGTTTTGCAAACTTTGATTTCCTAAGTGTCCCTGTTCCTATCCCCAGTCCATCTCACAGGCTTTGCTGATCATGGATTCATTAGTGCCCTTGTGTGTGCTGCCTTGAGAAGTGAGCCAGAGGCTGGGCACAGTGACTCATGCCTGAATCCCAGCACCTTGGGAGGCTGAGGCAGCAGGATTGCCTGAACCCAGAAGATGAGATCAACCTGGATAACATAGTGAGAACTCATCTCTAAAAAACGCTTTTCTTTTTAATTAGCATGGTGTGGTGGTGTGTACTGTTAAACCCAGGCTTTAAATCCGAGAGATCACAAAGAGCCAGCTCCGATGCAAACACACGAGTGTCTTTATTCAGGCTCGAGTCTGGGCTCACGTATGAAGCCGGCAGTGACTTCAGGGATGAGAGCCCCGATCCAGTATGGCAAGCAGTTTTTATGCACAATTACAGAGGGAGGGGAAAGAACTTTAAACTTGATTTTACACGATTGGGTAATTTCTCCTAATGGGTAAGGGAACACTTGGGATTGGTAGGTGCCTTTTCGTGGGCTTTAACCTGACTGCCTGTGATTGACAGAAACCCACTAAATGGGCAGAGTGGAATGTCAGATAAGTTAGGTTTATACAGTCACTGCATATAAATTAACTTGAGTAAGCAGGCAGGAGGTTGCTAGCGCCACCAAGTCTGCTGATCTAAACTGAGGAATGCTTAGGAGGGCTTGTTTGCTTAACATTTACATAGCATAACATGGTCATTATGGGACAATGAAAGCTAAACTTAACAAAGTTTTAAATACGAATGCTGCAGACATATACAGTGAATGTGGGGTAGAAATTCATATAGTACTAGTTCTAGGGATTTATAAAATATCGCAAACATCTTATCATAGCAAGGCGGTTTTTCTAAAAGTCTTTTGATTCCCTCAGGTTTACACAGCCACTACGTGTAAATTAACTTTGACACGCGAGCCGGAGGTTTAAACCAACATAGAGCCTACTTGGAGAGCAGCTAGTGCCTCAGAGTCTACTGCAATAGCAAAGGAATGTCTGAAAGGGGCTTATCGCTTTAACATTTACATCCCGTTGTAAAAGCAGAAGTCAGCATGGCAATTGGGACAAGCAAAGCTTAACCCAAGAGTTCTAAATACAAACTCTACTTAAGACATTGTATAACTACACAATCAGTCACTACCCAGCACCCGACATGTGCCTAATTCTACGGGGTCTGAGGTAGGATTTAAAGTACTAAGAATTCATAAAGTACAATGAACGTGAGGTAGGAATACACAAAATATATATATAGTGAACATGAGGTAGGGATATATAAAATATAGTGACCTAAATACTACTTTTACAGCAAGTATGGCTTTTTAAGTTTCTTGGTCTCTTGGGTCTCTCATGTACCTTTAGTCCCAGCTGCTCAGGAGGCTGAGGCTGGAGGATCACCTGAGCCCAGGAGGTCGAGGCTGTGGTGAACAGGTGATCATGCCACTGCGCTTCAGCCTAGGCAACAGAGTGTGACCCTGACTCAAAAAAAAAAAGAACCAAATGAGGCTTTTATATTCACACTACTTCTCAGGGTAGAAGTTGTGATGAGTGTGGAGAGAGAATGACACTGGCCATGGCAGAAATGAACCTAGCAGTCCATGCTGTGTGGTAAATGGTACATATGACCTGGGAGACCCTGGCCCAGGAACTACCTGGACATGAGCCCAGGGTGGAATCTGCATTTCTGTAGCTCATGGGGTGAGTTAGTCAGCCCAATCCCCTTCCCACAGGAAGCTCCATGTGGTCCCCTGTGGTTCTCTCAATCTGTCCCTCCCTAGAGTACAGCTTTGTGTCTTGGCCAGGCAAGCCCTTCTCCCAGTATGTGTCTGTCCTCTGATAGACAGTCAACTTCCTCTTATTAGCTGGGTGGGTAGGGGCACCAGGCAGGAACCTACCTCTCCATGTGTGCATTTGAGCCATCACCCAGTAGGTGGGACAAGACAACATTCCTTTTCTCATCATTCTGGAGGCCAAAGGGGGAGTCAAGTTTCCCTCAGGGACTTGCTCCCTCTGAATCCTTCAGGGGAGGGTTCTCCTTTGCCATTGGCTCTGGGCGTCCCTGGCTTTGGTCACCTCAGCCCTGCCTCCCTCTTCTTTTTTTTAAATTTTTATTATAAAGATGTAGGGTACATTTCAGGGTTAGGTATATAAACATTGATCATGCAGGTACCCTTGTTGGTGAGTTATGCCCCTCCCCCAGCAGTTTCCCTCAACTGCCAATCCCCTCCTCTTCTGACAGTTTCCCACTATTGCCAATCGCCTTCTTATACCATTGTAATTGTTCAAAGTCAGCTTATGAGTGAGAACATGTCTCCCTCTTCTATGGCCTTCTCTGCTGTATACCAGAGAGTTACATTTCCCTCTGGCTCCCGTTAGCTGGTTTGTCAACTCTAGATCCAAGGCTGTGCAGCAGCTCTCTAGAATGATCTCAACTGAAATTGCATGCCCATTAGTTTTATATATTTTAAGACCCCCTTCCCTAGCCCCCTGGGGTCCCCCTTCCACTCTTTGCCTACACATACTTGCCCTCTCTTAGAAAGCCTCACATAAGTGGGAATCCCATAGGACATGTCCTTCTGTGGCTTCTTCCACTTAACACAGTGTCTCCGGTGTTCACCCATGGTGTCACAAGTAGCAGGATTTCTTTCTTTCTTTAAGGCTGAATGGCATCCTGTCACATGTTTGGACACAATTTCTACATCTACTCATCCTTTGGTTGACATTTCGTCTGCTTCCACACTTAGCTATTGTAGTGAGTACCACAATGAACTTGGAATTTCTTCAATCAAAAGACAGAGAGTGGCTGAATGAATTAAAACAAAACAAACAACAACAACAAAAAAACTATAAGCTGTGTACAAGAGACTCATTTTAGATGTAAGGATGCTCATAGCCTGAAAGCGAAGGGGTTGGGGAAAGACATCAGATGAAAAAAGAGATAGAGGTGGCAATACTTAGATCAGACAAGACACATGGAAAGGACCACTCTGTGATCCAGCCATCCCACTTTTGGGAGTCTATCCAAATCTCTCTCCTGCTCTTCTTTTAAAGATACTTGTTGTTACTTTCAAGGCTCAACTTAAAAGTCCAGGATGATCTCACTTGTAACATAATTACACCTGCAAAATCTCTTTTACCAAATAAGGTCACGCTCACAGCTTCCAGGGTTAAGGCATATTCTTTGGGGCCACCCTTCAACCCACCGGCTTGGTGAGTCCTGCGTGTGTCTAAGCTCCCCTGTGCTCTCGTCTGGATGCTGGCTCACTGTTCTCTTCCTCTCTGAGTTCTCGCACACCTTCTCAGGCAAGAGCAAGTCCCATCAGCAACCTGGTCCACGGCAACGTCTTGCTCTGCCTCACTGACTCCTGAATGCTGGAATGTAGGATCATCCTCCCTGCCGCGCAAGGATAGGGAAGCGTGGACCCCGTCACCCGACAAGACAGTGGGAAGAGCTCGGGGGAGCTGAGCGTTCAGTCAAGAGGCTGTTGGCTGACTCATTTTGCTCACACATCTCTGGATTATCCCTGTCATCCAAGGTGGCCTTGTCGCACCCGTGCCTCACCCCCTTCTCTGCTGCCTGACACCATATGCCCCTCTGGGGAAAGGGTGCCAGTTACTCCCTCGATTCCACTCTCAAGGACTCAAGAAAGAAAGAAGCAAAAGGAAGGAAGGAAAGAGGGGATCGGCCTGGGGCAAATGCAGGACACTCCCTGGACACACACAACCCCAGACACTCTCCACACCCTGCTTGTGGCCATCTCCCTCCTTGATTTCTGTCACCGACTGCTGTCCCCAGTGCTTATACAACTAGAAGAAATGAAAGAAAAAGGAAAGGTGGAAACTGAAAGAATACTTGGACCACCTTGGACCACCTGCCCAGATGGCGGTGGCACTGTGGAAGAGGAAGGGTTGCTCTAGGGGGACTGTGGGAGGGAGGGGCCTGCATGGGACCTGTGGGATGGAAGGGGCTACTCTGGGGGTCATTCTTGGGGAGGAGCCCCTGGTGTTCTCTGAATCTCTCCTTGGCTGCATTGTCAATGGCATATGTGAGTCTTTCATGAGACGGATTAAAGCCCCTGATGAAGGGATTAAGCCAAATGCTCTTCTGAGTGTTGCTGGTAAGTGGTAAGTCTTGTAGAAGTATCTGGGCTGGCTGTCATCTGGGGTGCAGGCCCCTCTGGCTAGGGGCAGAGATGAGGACACAGACACTCCACCCCAGAGACCCTCTGGGCACCACGGGCCTCCCTCCCTCCATTGGCCTCACGCAGGAGCAGCCTCCCTCTGGGTATTTTCAGGCTGAGGCATCCCCAGGAGGCAGCCTTCCTGGACCACGCATGCCTGCTCACAGTCCCGAGGCCCATGGGGAGACCAGGTTTCTCCTGAGGACCCTGGCAGGGTGGGTTAGGGAACCAGCTTCGTGTAGTTTCTGTGAACAGTGACGATCTGCCCTCTGGCCTTGTAACCTTGGGCTTCTGCTTGGCACATCTGAGAGCTGGGATGCTCTTGTTCACCTTCACCACCCATGGGAGACTGCAAGGGGATGGTCAATAGGGCAGCTCTTAGCACAGTCCCCTGCATGGAGGAGGTGCCCATGAATATCCATGCCACTCTGCACTTGGCTGTTCTGGGTGGGGAGAGAGGCCCGGGTTGAGCCTTCCTGATAAGGACCATGCTAGCCTGTGATAGTACATTTGCAGAAGCTTCCTAGGCTGTTCCTGGCTCCCACCCCTGGATGTGGAGGTCTATGGAAGATGCCAACTGACTGTCAAGTTCATCATCAGGACTAGTGGGGAATTCATTCCCCATTTGTGTGTGGTTCCTTGCTTTTCTCTTCCTCTCTTGCCTGGTTTTTCTGGGTCATCCCTCACTGTGATCCTCACCTGTAGGCTGTAAGGTGTGGACTGTTCTCCTCCCCGACACACAGAAATGGAGCAGTCTCACCCCCTGGCCTGGGTTGGAGGCTATCCACAGCCTCTGGGTTGTTCTCTGAGCCTTGGATTCTGTTACCAAATTGCTCAGCAAAGAGAGAAAGAGAGCATGGCACAGTGCCACCACTGCCCCGTCACAAGGAGGCAACACACGAGACTGGCTCAAGGAGGCTCACAGATCGCTGACACCCCAGGCCTCTGGGCAGATGTGGCTTAGCTGGGATTGAGCTCACTGCAGTTGCTCAGAGCAACTCAGGACTCAGAGATTCCATGGCGGTGCTGAGGGGCGTTCTGGAAGGAATTAAAGCAGAAACCCTAGGCACGTCCAGGCATAAGGTGGGCAGGGGAGGGGCTCCCTCAGTGCTCTAGGTCTGGGACTTTCAGTGGGCTTCCCAAGCCCCTCCTTTCTTTACCCAGAGCTCGTGACACTACAGGTGTGGACAGTGACATCACATTCTGCTTCCTGCACCAGATGAGGCACAGAGGTCAGGTTCTCCAGGGCCACTTTCTGCCCTTCAGGAGAGGATGCTGGTCCTGCTTGGAAACAGCCTTATCTTGTGCCACTTCTGGCAGTAATCAGTAATTTCCACCAGGAAGTTAGAGGAACAGAAACCTTTCCTACTGAAGTCCCAGCAGGATGACTTGTGCCTGTAATTCCAGCATTTTGGGCAGCCGAAGACGACAGTTTGCTTGAGCTCAGGAGTTCAATCCCTGCCTGGGCAACATAGTGAGACCTCACCTCTATACATACATACATACATACATACATACATGAGTGAATGCATGAATGAAATGATCCAGTTGTGATTACGTGAGCCTGTAGTCCCAGCTACTTGGGAAGCTGAGGTGGAAGGATCATCTGAGTCCAGGAGGTCCAGGCTGCTGTGAGCTGTGATAGTCATGATCATGCCAATGCCCTCCAGCCTGGGCAACAGAGTGAAACCCTAACTCAAAATAATAACAGCGATAATAATAACAAAGTTTTCCTACCAAGGAGACCCAGCTCAAGAATGACTGCGTTGGTGTCAGGCAACTCTGGGGGAAGATATTACAAGTTTGCACTCTGCCCATAGGGCTCCTGTGCCAGCCTCTTGACCTGGGTTGGCACCGGGAAGATCTGACAGAGCACAGTGGTCCAGGCCTAGGAGTGGGAAGGAGGGAAGGGACTTAATGCCTTTTGTTTTTCTGCTGGACGAATTCTAATTTCTACAACAATTCACAACACATTTT
>NW_007047743.1:0-393 GCF_000164805.1 Carlito syrichta
AAAAAAAAAAAAAAAAAAAAAGAAATTGTGGCTGGATCCCAGAGACAACGGGAAGCCATGAAAAGGAATTCCACTCTATAGAGGTCATGGTTCTGGTCCATACTTATTGAATCTTCACTTAATTATAAATGTTTCTCATAGATGCTCAAATATAAGATGAGGATTTTTTTTTAAGTTTCCCTTTGGTAAAGAGGAAGCAGCTTTATTTTTAAGACTTCAAAAAGGCTCTCATGAGGCTGCTATCTCAATCACTTTATTGCTTTTGGGGGGTTTTTTGAGTTGGAATCTCACTCTGTCACCCAAACTGGAGTGCAGTGGCACGCTCCCGGTCACTGCAGCCTCGACCTGCTGGGCTCCGGCGATCCTTCCACCTCAGCCTTCCAAGTAGCTGGA
>NW_007047744.1:0-1013 GCF_000164805.1 Carlito syrichta
GCAAGTAATTATCACACTGCTGGAGGGTATAGAAAATGGTATATAAGTTGGAAGGAGTCCAAATAAAATTTGGCTTCAGTCCTGATCAGACTGCTCCCAGAAGAACTGCCTCCAAGTGGTCTCTTCTCGCCATTCAGATTCTCTGGTGCAGGTCCTAACCCTTCCCTCCAAGGTCGGAGTGGGTCTCCGACACTTCCCCTCGGGCTCCAATGTGGGGGGCATACTGAGGCCATGGGTGAAGTGTCCCCTGCCTGCTAACCACATCTTGCCGCCAAACACGGTGAAAGTTCTGCTCACCCTTCCTTGAGGCAGTCGGGCCCAGATGGGTCAGAACAGATTGTCTGCCTGGATCAAGTCCCCTGACCATAAGATAGCATCAGTTCACCTTTAGCTCATTATCATACTCGTTATCATACACATTATAATAACTATAACACTCATTATAATACTTATAATACTCATTATTGTGCTTATTATAATGTTCATTACCATGCTCATTATGTTATACTCATTACAATAATAAAAATCCTCATGATAATGCTCATTACCATACTCATTATAACGCTCATTATAATACTGTGATTCCCAACTTTCAGTTGTTCTGTTCACGTGCGACATGTGTAAAGTGCATGAAACCCCACCCTTTCCACCCCTACCCCACCTCTGCCCTCCATGACATGCCATGTGACTCGTGTGCCTTCCACGTGGTGTGGGGTGCTCTTCTACCCAGCCAATTGCTCCTGATTGGCCCTCTCTGTGCCTAAGTTCTTGAATAAAGCCTGCGTCACGCCCATGGCATCTTGGTCATTTCCTCGGCCTCTCGAACCCAGTGCCTTCCCTTGCAGGGTCTTTGGGGGTCCAGCAGGATACCATCAGCCCAAAGGTGTGCAGTGATCAGCTGCCTGGCCCAAGTGTTCAGCCACAGAGCTGGCCCAAAGCCTGATATCCTCAGAGAGAGGCCATCAAAAACAGGTGGTGACAGGATGGGCTTCAGGGAGGGCAGGAATGTCTAC
>NW_007047745.1:0-648 GCF_000164805.1 Carlito syrichta
TCTTTGGTTCTTAGCTCAGGCACACTTCCACGAACAACTCCTAGATCAGAACCAAGTTTCACACCCTAACTGCAATCTTGTAAGCCTTCATAGGTGAGGAAGATGAGGGTTCCGGGGATACGGGCTGAAAGAGTACCGGCACATAACAGAGAAGAGCAAGCGAGCCCAGTGACCGCAGACGAGGTCGGTGGCAACAGGTATGAAGGTTACAGAACTGTCTGGAGCAGGAGTCATGCAAGGGAACCCAGACCTCCTTATACTCCCCTGGCTCGTGTAACTCTGAAATATACTAGGAGCCCTCACTCTCAGAAACAGACTTTTGAGGGTACACATGCCCTGCCACCGCATGCCAGGTCTACCCTCTGCACAACTTATGAATTGCTGTTCAGGCAATTCAACACCTTAAGCAATAAGCAACCAACAAATTAGAAGCTTCATCCATAAAAGATTCAAGATGAGCCGGGCTCGGTGGCTCAGCCCGTAATCCCTCCCTGATTGCCTGAGCCCGCGGGTTCAAGACACGCCTGGGCGGCGAGACCTCATCTCCACAATAAATCAAAAAATCAGCCGGGCGTGGTAGCGCATGCCTGTAATTCCGGCTACTCAGAAGGCTGAGGCGGAAGGATCGCCGGAGCCCAGCACGTTGAG
>NW_007047746.1:0-1767 GCF_000164805.1 Carlito syrichta
TGGCTTTTCACCTGTCTAGCTAAGTCGCTAGCTAGTTAAGTATGCTGGCTAGCCAGTTGGCTACTTTGTTACATCAGCTAGTTAAGTCAGCTTACTAGCCTGCTGGCTAGCAAGGTAGCTAGGCAAATAATTCAGCTGGCTATCCAGCTGGCTAGCTAGTAAATTCAGCTAGTTAAGTCAGCTGTCAAGCCATCAAGACAGTAAGGTAGCTAGCTAGTTATATCAGCTGTCTACCCAGCTGGCTAGACAGTTAATGGACAAAGTTATGTCAACTGATTAGTCAGCTGGCTATGTAGGTTGCTTGTCAGTAATGTCAGCTAGCTAGACAGCTGGCTAGCAAGATATGTCACCTAGTTAATTCAGCTGGATAGCCAGTTGGCTAGCTATGTAGCAAGCTAGTTAACTCAACTGGCTAGAAAGCAGGCTAGCTAGTTAAAACAGCTCATAAAGTCAGCTGGCTAGCCAGCTGGCTAGCTAGGTAGTGACCTAGTTAAGTCAATTGGCTAGATGACTGGCTAGATAATTAAGTCAGCTAGTTAAGGAAGGTGGCTATCCAAATTGCTAGATAGGTAGAGAGCAAGTTAGGTCAGCTGGCTAGCCAGCTGGATGACTAGTAATGTCAGCTAGATTAGTCACCTGGCTGGCCAGCTGCCTAGCTCGTTAATCAACTAGTTAAGTCAGCTGTCTAACCAGCAGGCTAACTAGTTAAGTCACCTCATTAATTCAGTAGGCTAGCCAGCTCAATAGCTAGTTAAAAAGGTAGTTAATTCAGATGTCTAGACAGCTGTCTGGCTACTTATTTTGGTTAGTAAAGTCAACTGGCTAGCTAGGTAGCCGGCCAGTTAATCAGCTAGTTAAATCAGCTTGCTTGGTAGATAGCTAGCTAGGAAGCTAGCTAGTTATTTCAGCTAGTGAATTCAGCTGTTTAGCTAGGTAGCTATTTAGTTAGGTCAGCAAGTTACGTCAGCTGGCTAGTTAGTTAAGTCAGCTAGTTAAGTCAGCTGGCTACCCACCTGCCTAGGTTGGGTAGCTAGCTAGTTAAGTCAGATGTCTTGCCAGCTGGCTAGCTTGTTAAGTCAACTAGTTAACTCAGCTCACTAGCCAGCTGGTTAGCAAGGAAGCTAGGTATTTAAGTCAGCTGGCAAGCCAGCGAAATACATAGGTATCTAGCTAGTTAAGTCAGCGGGCTAGCCAACTGTCTAGCTAGTGATGTCAGCTAGTTAAGTCAGCTGGCTAGCCAGCTGGCTAACTAGTTAAGTCACCTAGTTGAGTGAGCAGGCTAGCCAACTGAATAGCAGGTTGTGTCAACTAGTTAGTTCAAGTGGCTAGCCAACTGGTTAGCTATGTAAATAGCTAGTTGAGTCAGTGAGTTAAGTTAGCTGGCTTGCCAACTGGCTAGCTAGGTGGATAGTTAGTTAAATTAGCTGGCTGGTCGGATGATTATCTAGTTAATTTAGCTAGTTAAGTCAGCTGGTTAGCCAGCTGGCTAGATAGGTGGCTGTATAGTTAAGACAGCTCATTAGCAGGCTGGTCTTGTATGTGGCTAGATAGTCAGGTAGGTGGCTATCTAGTCAGCTAGCTAGTCAGCTAGCTCATTAAGTCAGCTAGGTCATCAGCTGGCTAATCAGCTAGATCATTAAGTCAGCTAGCCAGTTAAATATCCAGCTGGCTAGCTAGTTAAGTAACCTAGTTGAGTCAGCTGTCTAGACAGCTGGCTAGCTATGGAGCTAGCTAGTTATGTCAGCTGTCCAGCCAGCTTGCTAGCTA
>NW_007047747.1:0-3516 GCF_000164805.1 Carlito syrichta
CCTCTCCATTCCATTCTCTTACAGTGCTCTCCATTGCATTCCATTCCAGACCACTCTTCTGCATTCCCTTCCTCTCCATTACATTCTATATCTCTATTCCTTTCAACTCTTCTGCATTCCATTCCATAATTTTCTCTTCATTACATTCGTTTCCATTCCATTCCTCTAAATTCCATTCAATCATTTTCAATTCCTTACCAATGGATTCATCTACCTTTGATTACAATTCTCTTCATTCCATTCCTCTCCATTCCATGCCTATGCACTCACATCCATTCCACACCATGCCATTCCATTCTTCTGCATTCCATTCCATGTTATTACTTTCCTCTCCATTCCAGTTATTTCCTTTTCATTCCATTCCAATATATTACATTCCTGTACCTTCCTCTCCTTTTCGTTCCATTCAGTTTCATTCCATTCCTTTCAAAACCATTCCATTCCATTCCATTCCATTCCATTCCTCTCCATTCAATTCCATTTCACTTCATTGCATTTCTCTCCATTCCATTCCTCTCAACTCCATTCCATGTCATTTCATTCCTCTTTATTTCACTCCAATCCATTCCTCTCCATTCCATTTCTTTATGTTTTATTCTGCTCCATTCCATTCCATTTAGTTCACCTCCATTTCATTCCTCTCCATTCTATTTTATTCCACTCCATTCCAATCCATTCCTCTCCATTCGATTCTATTCCATTCCATTCCATTGCAATGCATTCCACTTCATTACATTCCTCTCTGTTCCATTCCTCTAAATTCCATTCCATTCCTGTATTCCATTGCATTCCTTTCCATTCCATTCCATTCCTTTCCTTTTCATTCCTCTACCTTCTATTTCATTTCTTTACACTCAATTCCATTCCTCTCCATTTTTTCCTCTCCATTATGATGCATTCCACTATACTACATTCCAATACATTACATTCCATTCCTCTCAATACCATTCCATTCCAATCGATTGCATTTCTCTCCATTCCATCGCATTCCTCTCCATTCCATTACATTGCAGTGCTCTCCATTGCATTCCATTTATACCACTCTTCTCCATTCCCTTCCTCTCCATTACATCCTATATCTCTCCATTCCATTCAACTCTTGTGCATTCCATTTCGTTAATTTTCTCTCCATTACATTCGTTTCCATTCCAATTCCTCTAAAACTCATTCAATATTTTCCAATTCCTTACTAAAGGAATCGTCCACATTGGATTCCATTCCACTCCACTCCATTCCTCTCCATTCCATTCCTAAACATTCAATTCCATACCACTCAATTCCATTCTATTTCTATCAATTCCATTCCATTGTATACTTTCCCCTGCATTCTTCTCCATTAAATTCCTTTCCATTCCATTCGTATTCATTCAATTTCTCTCCAGTCCACTCCTCTCCTCTCCATTCCATTCCATTCCATTCCTCTTTATTTCACTCCAGTCCAGTCCTCTCCATTCCATTTCACTGTTTTGTTCCATTCCATTCCATTAAATTTAATTCACCTCCATTTCTTCCTCTCCATTCCGTTTTATTCCACTCCATCCAATCCATTCCTCTGCATTCGATTCTATTCCATTCCATTCCATTCCACTCCATTCTATTCCTCTCTACTTCATTCGTCTAAATTCCATTCAATTCCTGTATTCCATTGCGTTCCTTCTATTCTATTACTTTTTTTTCCATTCCTCTGCCTTCTATTCCATTTCATTACACTCTATTCCATTCCTCTCCATTCCTTTCCTCTCCATTTTGATGCATTCCACCATACTACATTCCATTACATTCCTCAGCATTACATATCATTTCTCTCGATACAAGTCCATTCCAATCGATTCCATTCCTCTCCATTCCACCCCATTCCTCTCCATTCCCTCGATTACAGTGCCCTCCATTGTATTCTATTCTATACCACTGTTCTCCATTCCCTTCCTCTCCATTAATTTCTATATCTCTCCATTCCATTCAACTCTTGTGCATTCCATTCCATTAATTTTCTCTCCATTATATTAGTTTCCATTCCATTCTTCTAAATTCCATTCATTCTTTTCCAATTCCTTACCAATGGATTCATTTACATTGGATTCCATTCCACTCCATTCCATTCCTCCCCATTGCATTCCTAACAATTCCATTCCATTCCACTCAATTCCATTCCATTTCTATCAATTCCATTCTATTGTATACTATCCACTGCATTCTTCTCCATTTCATTCCCTCTCCATTCCATTCATATGCATTCAATTTCTCTCTATTCCATTCCTTTCCATTCCATCCCTCTGCATTCCATTGCACTCCATTCTATTACATTCCTCTCCATTAGACTCCCATCAATTCCATTGCATTCCAATCCTCTCCATTCAATTGCTCTCCATTCCATTCCTATCCATTCAATTTCTCTCCATTCTATTCTATTCCTTTCCATTCCATTCCATCTCTTTCCTCTCCATTCCATTCCTCAGCATTCCATTACTTTTCTCTATATTCTATTCCATTCCTTTCCATTCCATTCCATTCCTTTCTGTTCCATTTCTCTCGCTTCTATTCAATTTCTTTCCACTCAATTACATTCCTTTCCTTCTATTCCTCTCCATTGCATTGATTCCATTACATTTCTATTCATTTCCCTGCATTCCATTCCTCTGTATTCCATTTCACTACATTTCATTCCATTCCCTTCAGTTCCATTCCATTCATTTTCCTTTAATTCCTCTCCATTCCATTCCTCTCCATTCCATTCCACTTTATGCATTGCATTCCTCTCCATTCCATTCCATTTGATTCCGTTTCATTTTATTCTATTCCATGCTGCTCCATTCCAAACCACTGCATTCCATTCCACTCCACTCCTTTCCTTTCCATTTCATTGTATTCTATTCCTTTATACTCCAATCCTCTCCATTCTATTCCTCTCCATTCCATTATTCTCCATGCTGCGCATCTCCATTCCATTCCTTTCCCAGCCATTCCATTCCATACCATTCCTCTATTTCCTTTCCTTTCCATTCCTTTCCATTCCTTTCCATTCAATTCCATTCCATTGCATTCCACTATTCTATGCCATTCCTCTTCATTGTATTCCATGTCTTTCCATTCCATTCCTATCTTCTGCATTCCATTCTCTTCCTTTTCTCTCCATTTCATTCTTTTCCATTCCATTTGCTTCCTTTTAAATTCCTTTCCATTCCTTATCTTTGGATTCCTCTACATCATTCCATTCCACTCCATTCCATTCCTCTCCATTCCTCTCCATTCCATTCCACTCCAATACTTCCCTTTCCATTCCTTTCTTCTCCATTCCATTCCATTGTATTCCTTTCTACTCCAATCCTCTCCTTTCTATTCCTCTCCGTTTTATTCCTCTCCATTCCATTATTTCCATTCTATTCATTTCCATCCCATTCCCAGGCATTCCATTCCATGCTATTCCTCTCCATTCCTTTCCTTTCCATTCCATTTTCGAAGTACGAATCTGGGTAATGGAAGTTGTCATATGCAGAAACTGCACTGCCTATTGCTAAG
>NW_007047747.1:4213-8736 GCF_000164805.1 Carlito syrichta
ATGGGACAAACAAGAATCAGGGCTTCAGGTTTCCTTCATGTTTCGGAGCTATTTGGCATGTCGTTATTACAAATCAATCTTTCCAGGACTCCAGCAACATTCTGTTCCTCTTGATAGTTGTAAACGGGAATCAGACGCTACAAGTGCGTTAGGTTCCTTGGGACACCTAAGGCAATATTCTGGGACAAAAATAATCATCTTGAAATATTTGGATGTAACACTTGTCTTAAGATGAGACTTGTGATCCTAAAACTTCCGTTTTTCCTTTTATTTGGAGAGGGGTCGGGGGTTTTCCAGTTGCCAAATATTTAGTACAAATTTTTATGGTAATAAAGAACCATGGATTCCACGTCCCTAGGAAACTTCTAGGCATCTGTCTTTTTATATACAGAGTTTTGGAATCCATATCGCCAGGGAAAATCGGGGCATCTTGCTGAGAACAAAAAAGGGAATCCGGCTTCTTGGAGTTCTCAATCACCGAAGTCTACAGGGCCACATGATAAGGTTTAATCAGGAATCTCGGCCTCTAGGTCCCCACCTTTTTAGGGTTTACTTTTAAAGGAAACCAGGAAAATTGGATTCCAGTTCCCCAGGAAACTTCTGGGAGTCGTTATATTGATATCCAAACAACTTGATTTCTATGTCACCAGGAAATTTCTTGGTGTCTTGCTGAGATTGGAGCAGGAATCTGGGTAATGGGAGTTCTCATAAACAAGAAACTACACTGCCTCTTGCTAAATTTGGGTTACACGAGTCCTCAATCCCAAAAATCTACAGGGCGTCTTGCTAAGGGCTAAACAAGAATCAGGGCTTCAAGCTCCTCACATGTTTTAGAGCTATTGGATATATGGATACAACGAATCAGTCATTCCAGGACTCCAGCAACATTCTGGTACTCTGGATAGTTGTAAACGAGAATCTGGCACAACAAGTCCATTTAGATTCTTGGAAGCACTAATGTCAGATTCCAGGACACAAGAATTCATCTCGGATTTTTTGTATGTAAGCCCTGACTTCAGTGTTACCTCGTACTCCAGAAACTTCTGGTGGTTCAGCTGTTCGAAATTAAGACTTTGTATTTAGGTGTTGCACATTTTTTTGGAGGTATTTTTTGGAGGAAACAAGGAATCTTAGATTCCAAGTCCACTGGAATATTCTTGTCATCTTTCTATGGGTAGACAAGAGTCTGGGTTTCCAGGGCAACAGGAAACATCTCTTCATTTTTCTTAGAACGAAACAGGAATCTGGTCACTGTGTCCCTAGAAAGTTTCTACACGTGTTACTAAAGAGGAACCAGGAAACTCGGTTTCCATGTAACTTGAAAACTTCTGGGCAATTGTTAACTTATCCCTGGTTTAAGGAATTGCTCATACCTAGGAATCTACAGGGACTTTATGTAAATGATAACGTGGAATCTGGGCGTCCTTTTCCCCACATAATTCAGAGCTACGTTCTATAAGCATTCCACAAATTGGGCATTACTGATGCCCAGGAACCTGCTGTGTCTCATGATAGTTGTATCTCATAATCTGGCATACTGGTCCGTTTGATTCACAGGGACTTGTAAGGCCAGATTACACAATCCAAGGAATCATCTCGCCATTTGTTAATGTTATCTCTGGCTCAGGATTACCTCGAAGTCCAGAAAGTACTGCTGGACATCCTTTTTGATATTCCAAATATGGGATTAGGGGTTCCAACATATTTAGGACGTATTCTTAAGTCAGAACCAGCAATCTTGGTCCATGTCCCTGGGAAACTTGTGGGCATATGAGTATTGGAATGTAAGAGTTTGAACGTCTACATCTCCAGGTAACGTCAGGGCATCATCCTGAGAACAAAAAGAATCCAGGTTTTGGGAATTACCAATCCAATAATTCTACAGGACCACTTTATAAAGGCTAATCTGGAATCTGGGATTCTAGTTCTCCAAATTCTTCGGGGCTACTTGCCACTTGGAAATAACAATTGTGTCATTATAGATTCCCAGCAAACTTCTGGTCCTCTTGATTGTTGTAACCAAGAATCTGTCCCTACAATTCAGTTGGGTTTGTTGGGACAACTAAGGCCAAATTCCAGGACCCAATGCATCATCTCGCCATATTTGTATGTAACTCTTGTCTTAAGATGTACCTTGTAATCCTAAAACTTCCGTTTGTCCTTCTATTTGGATAGGGGCCGGGTGTTTTGAGGTTGCTAATTATTTAGCACGTGCCTTTAAAGGTAACCAAGAATCATGGATTCCACGTCCCTGGGAAACATCTGGTCATCTGTCTATTTGTATACAGAGTTTTGGAATCCAGGTCGCCAGGGAAGATCAAGACATCTTGCTGGGAACGAAAAGGGAATCTGGGGACAGGGAGTCCTCAATCGCTGAAATATATATGGCCTCTGGATAAGGTTTAATGAGGAATCTGGGCTTTTAGAACCCTACATATTTCAGAGCTACTTACTGCTTGGATACCTAAAATCTCTCATTACAGATTCCCAAGAATGTTCCCGTCCTCTTGATAGTTGTAATCAGGGATCAGTCCATAAAAGTCCGTTTGTTTCTTATGAACATCTTCGGCCATAACCCACGAATCAAATGGCATTTTGCTACAAAATCACTCACTTCAGGTTACCTCAAAATTCAGAAATTTCTTGTGGTCGGGCTTGTGGTGATTGGGACATTGGGTTTAGAAGACTCCAGATTTTGGGGAGTTCTTGTTAAGGGGAACCAGGAATCTTGGATTCCAGTTCCCCAAGAACCTTATGGGAGTCTTTCTCTTGATATCCAGACATCTAGAATTCTACATTCATCAGGAAATATCTCGGTGTCTTGCTGAGAATGAAGCAGGAATCTGGCTAATGGGAGTCCTCATATACAGGGAACTACATGGCCTCTTGCTACATCAGATTAAGGAACCTGGGTTACCTGAGTCCTCTGCCTCCAAAACTTACAAGTAGTCGTCCTAAGGGATAAAAAAGTATCAGGGATTTGAAGCATGAATCTGGGGAATGTGAGTCCCCATATACAGGAAACATCATGGCCTCTTGCTAAGGACTGATAAGGAATCTGGTTTACAAGATTCCTCAATCCTAAAAATCTAAGTGGCGTCTTGCTAAGGGTTAGACAAAAATCAGCGTTTTGAAGCAGGAATCTGGGTAATGGAAGTCCTCATATAGAGGAAACTTCATAGCCTCTTGCTAAGAAAGAATAAGGATTCAGGGTTAAATGAATACTCAATCCCAAAAATCTACCTGGCAGCTTGCTAAGGGTTAAACAAGAATCAGGGTTTCAAAGCTAATATCTGGGGATTGGTAGTCCTCATAAACAGGAAACTACATGGCCTCATGTTAAGGAAGAATAAGGAATTTGGTTTTCACGAGTCTCAATCCCAAAAATCTACAGGACATCTTGCTAAGGGCTAAACAAGAATCATGGTTTCGAAGCTGGAATCTGGGGAATGGGAGACCTCATATATAGGAAACTACACGGCCTTTTGCTAAGGAAGAATAAAGAATATGGGGTACACGGGTCCTCAATACCAAAAATGTACAGGGAGTCTTGCTAAGGCCTACAAGAATCCAGGCTTCAACGTCCCTACATTTTGCAGAGCTATTTCCTATGTGGATATCATGAATCAGTCATTCCAGAAGTCCAGCAACATTCTGGTCCTCTCGATAGTTGTAAATGAAAAGATGCCAGTAAGTCCATTTATGTTCTTGGAACCTCTAAGGTCAGATTCCAGGACACAAGGAATCATCTCGGGTGTTTTGAATGCAGTCCCTGAGTTTAGGGTTACCTCATACCACAGAAACTTCTTATATTTCAACTATTGGAAATTAGGACCTTGAGTTTAGATGTTGCACATTTTTATGAGGTATTTTTGGGAGGGCAACAGGAATCATGGATTCCAAGTCCACAGGAACCTTCTGGCATCTTTCTATTGAGAGCCATAAGTCTGGAATTCCAGGGCACCAAGAAATATTTGGTCGTTTTTCTGAGAACAAAACAGGAATCTGGGTCACTATATCCCCAGAAAGCTTCTACTCATGGTACCAATGTGGAACAAGAAAACTTGGTTTCCATGTGAGCAGCAAACTTCTGGGCAGTTGCTAAATTTTCCCTGGCTTAAGGTAGTTCTCATACCTAGAATTCCACAGGGACTTTTCTAAATGCTAATCAGGAATTTGGGAGTCGTGGTCCCACATTTTTCAGAGCTAAATCCTATATCCATACCACAAATCTGTCATTACCAATCACCAGGAATCTGCTGCTCCTCTTGTTAGTTGTAACTGAGAATCTGGCCATCTGCTCCGCTTGTTTCGCAGGAAGTGGTAATGCCAGATTCCGCTACCCAAGGAATCATCTCGCCATTTTTTAATGTAATTACTGACTTCAGTTTTAACTCATAATCCAGAAACTACTGTTAGACTTTCAGGTTGATATTTAGAACTTGGGAGAAGGGGTTCCCACATATTTAGGACATATTCTTAAAGGGTATCCAGCAATCTTGATTACAGGACCCTTGGGACCT
>NW_007047748.1:0-391 GCF_000164805.1 Carlito syrichta
CACTGACAAGTTAGGCCATCTAACTAATTGGCCTACTAATCGGCCGACTAATTAGGTCAGTCCAACAACCATCCAAGTAGTTAACAGAACTGACTAATGGGCAAACTCGTCAGTCAGCAATATAACCCAGCAAACTAGGTGGCCAAATTGTTAAGCCAGATAACATGTTGGTCGTGTAGTCAGCCAATGTGTTAAAACAGCTAACTCTTCTGCCGAATCGTCAACCAACAAGTTAAGTCACCTAGCTAAATCGTTAAACAATTAATTAATTCAGCTACTTAACTCGTTTACCAACTAGTTAATACAGGTAGTTAACTTGTTAACCAACTCATTGAGTCAGCTAGCTATCTTTTTAGCCAACTAGCTAAGTCAGCTAGCTAAGTCAGCTAGC
>NW_007047749.1:0-577 GCF_000164805.1 Carlito syrichta
AGGATGGTGAATACTCTGGCCCTCTCCTGAGCCCCTTCAGCTGCTGGTCCTGGCTTCTCCCCACAACCTCGTGTCTCATTTTCAGCCAAGCTACTTGGTTGCCATGTGCCAGGTTCTGCTCTGGCTGCTAATTCCCACGAAGGGACTTTGTCACCAGCTCGCTCTTGGATTTGCTCTGCATGGTTATTCTGTAAACCAGAATATATGTCTACGCTGACCTGTAGTTACTGGAAATCCTGTAAAACTGGCAAGATTAAATAATGAACACATGGGTTTATGTTTTCCCTCATTACTTTTGGCAGAAATCTCTTTTTTTTTTTATTTTTTTTATTTTTAATCAGTATTTTTATTATAGTTTTGTGGGGTACAGTTAAGGGTTAGGTGTACAATTACGTTTCATTCAGACACCCTGTTGATAAGAGGTGTTTTCCCAGCCCCAGACAGATATTTGCTACTGTTAATCCCCTCCCCCTCCCCCCCATAGTTTCCCAGTACCGTCAGTCATTTTCTTATAGTATTACATTGGATGTTCAGGGCCATTATATGAGTGAGAACATGTGATATTCTGATCATTGTT
>NW_007047750.1:0-390 GCF_000164805.1 Carlito syrichta
AATACATTCACCTCCACGACTCCAGCTGTACCGGTCTGCCACGCACAAACCCTGTACCTCCCTCCTATTTCCAGTACATAAAACAGCATGACTGTCCTGAAAAAGTACTTCTTCAACATGATTTAAAAGCTTAATCCTATTTCTTCTACTTCCTAGACCCAAGACTCTGCACATTTGAAACTAATGAAAAGATTTGTGTAGCAGAATTCCTAATTCAGCAGCCATCAGTATATGTGTCTTACCCTCCCTTACTTCTAAGAAGTGTGTGTGTGTCAAAAGAGAAAATTGCAACAAATTTACCCGAGTGAATGGGTCATCTCCTTGGGAATTCCACATAGCTCGTAAATCATAAATGATTAAGACCGCATCAGTAAAAGTCTGACATTGTGG
>NW_007047751.1:0-389 GCF_000164805.1 Carlito syrichta
CGAGTAGTCAGCCAATGTGTTAAGCCAGCTAACTAGTCCGCCTACTCTGCCAAAAATTTAAATCTCCTTGCTAAATCATTAATTAACTAGTTAAGACAGCTAGTTAACTCGTTTACTAATGAGTTAAATCAAGTAGCTAACTTGTTCACCAACTCGTTAAATCAGCTAGCTATCACGTTATCCAACTACTTAAGTCAGGTACCTAAGTCAGCTAGCTAACTAGCTAGCTAGCTAAGTCAGCTAGATCATTAGATAGCTAAGTATTTGTCAGCTACTTAAGTCTACTACCTAACTAGTTAGCTATTAAATCAGCTAGTTATTCAGCTGACTAAATAGTTAGTTAACTATTTAATTTAGGTAGTTAAGTCAGCTAGCTAACTAGTTAAGTC
>NW_007047752.1:0-829 GCF_000164805.1 Carlito syrichta
GCCTCAGCGAAGTCTACGGCCAAGCTTCGTGTGAAGAGCAGGCTGCCGACGATGGGATTTGCTGCCTCCGGGGAGAGGACCAGAGTCTCCTTGCATTCTCCTTGGTGGAGAGTCTCACAGATCGAGCTGCCCCGCTGCCGTCTTGCTGGAAGTCCGGCAGTTTTTAATATAATTTTATTCATCAACATGTGGAAGCTTATGCTTGCATCCTGCGTTTTTGTCTCTTTTTTTTTGAGTTGGAGTCTTTGTCTCCCAGACTGGGGTGCAGTGGCATACTCATGGGCACCGCAGCCTTGACCTGCTGGGCTCAGGTGCCTCAGTCTTCCAAGTAGCTGGAACTATAGGAATGTGCCACCATGCCTGGCTAATTTTTTGATTTATTGTAAAGACGAGTTCTCACCAAGTTGCCCAGGCTGATCTTGAGCCCATGAGCTCAGGCAATTTTCTCACCTTGGCCTCCCAAAGTTCTGGGATTATAGGCATGAGCTACCACACTTAGCCTGCAATCTGCATTTTTAAACAATTGCTTTCTCTTTGATGATGCAATGCTTTGTTTTTTTTTTTGAGTTGGAGTCTCACTCTGTCACCCAGACTGGAGTGCGGTGGCTGCTCCCAGTCACTGCAGCCTTGACCTGCTGGGCTCTGGCAATCTTTCCACCTCAGCCTTTCAAGTAGCTGGAACTACAGGCTCACACTACCATACCCAGCTAATTTTTGAGTTATTGTAGAGATGAGGTCTCGCCAAGTTGCCCAGGTGGTTCTCAAACCTGCGGGCTCAGGCAATCCACTCACCTCAGCCTCCCAAAGTGCTGGGTTTACAGGCTGAGCC
>NW_007047752.1:2025-2782 GCF_000164805.1 Carlito syrichta
CCTTTCTTCTTGGACTATATACTATGCATTAAAAATGTTCTTTAACCAAGCTTTACTATCTTACTGGTGTCCTCATTAACATAGTAGTTGAATAAAATATTTGACACATGTTTGTTCTATATTTTGATGAGTTATGTGTTTATCTTTTAAAAAATTATACTCTGATCTTTTGTAGTGTATCCACTAAATGCCTAAGGAGAACTGTCTATCATATATATCTATTGAAGGTATTGCCTCAGAAGAATGAACTCTATATAAACTCAGTGAATACTTTTCTTGCATCCTGCAGTGATTCTTAAGATGTAGTACACATTTACTTTTGGGGATTTTGACCATTTTAAAGTTTTATTTTGTAGTGATGAGACTAGGAGGTCAGACTGGTCTCGAACTTCTAGTCTCAATTGATCCTCCTGCCTTAGTGTCGGATTAGAGTTATGAGCTACCATGCCTGTCCTGATCTTGTTGTTTTCTAGGGATCCTTTCCTTTTATGGGACAGTGGACTGTAGATGAATATTTTGGGTCATCTGGCTATATTTGGTGACTGAGCAGGGAAAGAGGTTGAGAAAATAACAAGAATCTAGTATATAAAAATAGAAATGATTCTAGCATTGAGGACATAACATATCATGGGTTAATGACAGAGCACTGAAGGAAGGACAAAGAGAAAATTTACTTGGTTGGTGAAAACCAGGAGAGTGCTGTCCAGGCTCTTGACAGTTGGGTTTGTGTCACAAAGGGGCAAAGTCACAGCTGATC
>NW_007047753.1:0-387 GCF_000164805.1 Carlito syrichta
CCTCTCCATTCTATTCCTCTACATTCCATTACTCTCCATTTTATTCATTTTCATTCCATTCCATTCCCAGCCATTCCATTCCATGCCTTTACTTGCCATTCCTTTTCATTCAATTTTGCTCCATTCCATTTCTCCCCATTTCATTTCTCTCCATTCCATTCCATTCCATTCCATTCCATCCCACTACATTCCCTTCCATCCCTTTCTTTAACTTTCCTTACTTTTCTATTCCATTCCTCTCTATTCCATTCCTCTCCATTCCATTCCATTCCATGTCATTCCACTTCATTCCATTCTTCTTCATTACTTTCCAATTCATTCCATTTCTCTCCTTTCCTTTCCATTTCATTTCTCTCTATTCCATTCAATTCAACTCCATTCCTCACC
>NW_007047754.1:0-547 GCF_000164805.1 Carlito syrichta
ACAGCTAGACTGCTGGCTAGTAAGCTGACTTATCTAGCTACCTACCTACCTACCCAGCTGGCTAGACGGATGACAAAACTAGATGATTTAACCAGCTAGCCAGTTGACTATCCAGCTGACTTAATTGGCTGACATCACTAGCTTGTAAGGTAGCTATCTAGCTGAGTTAACTACCTAGCAACCTACCTTGCTAGTTGGCTACCCAGCTCTCTTAACTAGCTGAATTAACCAGCTAGCCAGCTGCCTAGCCAACTGACTTAAATAGCACACTACCTAGCTAGGTTGGTGGTCAGTCAACAGACTTAACTAGCTGACTTAACTAGCTAACTACCTAGCTAGCCAGCTGATTTCATAGTTAACTAACTAATTACCTACCTAGTTAGCTAGTTGACTTAAATAGTAAACTATTCAACTAACTACCTATCTAACATGCTGACTTAAATAGTTAGTTGCCTAGCTAGCTAACTGACTTAACCAGCTAGCTAATTAGTTAGCTTACTCATTATCTAACGTGCTAGCTAGCTGACTTAATCATCTGACTTAACTC
>NW_007047755.1:0-385 GCF_000164805.1 Carlito syrichta
AGCGTGCCACTGTACTCCAGCCTGGGTGACGGAGTGAAAATAAATAAATAAATAAATAAATAAATAAATAAATAAATAAATAAATAAAGCATGATATCTAGGTTCCATATTAAGGAATAAAACTCAGTTGCCCAGGAAAATGCTTCCTTTATGCAATCACGACTAGTCTGGATTGCTTCATTAGCTCTCTTAGAGAATTTCTGAATGTTAGCATAGAGACAAATTTCAGCAGTAACACAGCTGGATCCCTTGGCTTCTGGGCATTTGGAACACTCAGTATTTTGTTTCTTTCAGTTTTGTCGTTATTTTCCTTATCCATTTTTTATCTTTCTGTTTATGCTGTCTTCAGTTCCTTCCAAGAATTTTCACAGCCTTGTTAATTTTC
>NW_007047756.1:0-385 GCF_000164805.1 Carlito syrichta
GGGGGGGTGGGAAGGTGGGATAGGTCATCCCTCCCTGTCTCTCCTTATGAGAGTCAAGTATTGGAGATTGAGGCTTCAGCATGTGAATCTTGGGAAGACACAAACATTCCTTCTGTAGTAAGTACTCTCCAGGTGCTTGGGGTATCTTAGTAAGCAAAAAAGACAAACACCTGCCCTCATGGCATTTACCATTTCAGTATATTACTTGAAATTTTGAGATGAGTCTGAAGGAATGGTTCAACAGTGTATGAAGGCCTCCCCCAAATCCCATAATTTATTTATTAAAAATTGTGTATTTATTCTTACATGTTTAAACTTAAGTCACCCCGTTTGATGCAATACACCTATTGAGATACTTTTTCTACTGCTCAAAAAAGTTTCTGAA
>NW_007047757.1:0-384 GCF_000164805.1 Carlito syrichta
CGATTTGGAAAGGAGTGGAGTGGAATGGAGAGGAAGGGAATGGAGAGGAATGGAAAACAATCGAATGGAAAACAATCGAATGGAAAAGAATGGAATAGAGATTAATGGAATAGATGGATTGTAGAGAAATGGAATGGAATGGAATGTAGATTAATGGAAAGAATGGAATGGAATGATGAGAAATGGAAGGGAATGGAATGAAAGAGATGGAATTGAAAACAATGGAATTGAATGGAGAGGAATGGAATGGAATGGAATGAAATGGAATGGAGAGGAATTGAATGGAAGAGACAGAAATGTAAAGCATTGGAATGCTGAGGAATCGAATGGAGAGGAATGGAATGGAATGGAATAGAGAGGAATTGAATGGAATGGAATGGAAAG
>NW_007047758.1:0-495 GCF_000164805.1 Carlito syrichta
AAGGATCGCCGGAGCCCAGCAGGTCGAGGCTGCGGTGGCTGTGAGCATGCCCCTGCACTCTAGCTTGGGTGACGGAGTGAGACTCAGACTCAAAAGAAAAAAGTCTGGCCAGACAAAACGGTTCGTGTCTGTAATCCCAGCACTTGGGAGGCTGAAGTGGAAGGAGTTCAAGGCCAGCCTGGACAGCATAGCAAGACCTCGCTCTACAAAAAAATCAAAAAAGCCGGGCATGGTGGTGTGCACCTGTAGTCTCAGCTCCTGGGGAGGCTGAGATGGAAGGATGGCCCGAGCCCAAGGGGTTGAAGCTGTGATGAGCTGCTGTGATGTTGCCACTGCAGTCAGCCCGGGTGACAGAGTGAGGCCTCAAAAAAAAAAAAAACCAAAAACAGCTGGGCTCAGTGGTTCAGCCTGTAATCCGTCGCCTTTGGGCGGTTGAGGTGAGTGGATTGCCTGAGCCCGCAGGTTCGAGACCCGCCTGGGCAGCGAGACCTCATC
>NW_007047759.1:0-476 GCF_000164805.1 Carlito syrichta
AAGTCACCGAGGTATCTATCACAAAGTAGGGTTAGTCAGTGAGGCATCTAACACAGAGGTGGCCTTAGTCACTGTGGAACCCATTAGAAGGAGAGCCCATCATGGGGCATAGAGCCCATATAAAGGTCAGTCACTGAGTACCAATCACAGATAAGGGTCAGTCACTGGGACTCTGATTACAGAGTAGAGCAGTCACTGGATAACCAGTGTTACTTAGGCAACAGTCACAAGGATGGCAAGTCACTGGGCACTCAATACAGAAGAGGGGCAGTGACTGAAACACTCTTAACAAAGGAGGATACATACTGGGATTGCCATAACAGAGGATGGTCAGTGATGGAGACACTCTCACACAGGAGTGCTAGTCTCTGGGACATATATCATACTGGAAGGCTAGTCACTGTGACAACCATAACAAAGGAAGATCTTTCACTGGGGTGCCAATTCCATAAGAGAGTCAATCCCTGGGACACCCA
>NW_007047760.1:0-384 GCF_000164805.1 Carlito syrichta
AACCAAACCAGTAGGGCCCATGTCAAAAAGAAAAACAAAATTCATGAGGGCTACTGGAACCCAAATCAAACGCTCTTTTTGTGAAACCTGCAATTTCATCATGGGAGGACACCAGGTAAAACACGATTTCCTGTATATCCCAAAATGTCCAGTAGCCTTGATGGGAAGGGACTTGCTGTCCAAGCTGGGGGCCCAGATCACCTTCTTGGCTGATGGCCCCACCCACCTTGAACTGCTGGGACCCCCAAAGGACACCTCCTTAATTTTGTCCATCACAATTTCCTGAGAGGAAGAATGGCAACTCCATTCCCAGCCTGCCACGAACATCAACCTGGCCCTGAAAACATATAGCTCCCACTTCCCTGGCTGAGAAGAGCCCACCCA
>NW_007047761.1:0-403 GCF_000164805.1 Carlito syrichta
GGCACTCACGTTGGTGAAGAAGAACAGCACCCCGGTGCAGAGGGTGATGATTTCGCCGGCCAGCCGCAGGTAGTCCACCGTGGTGTAATAAGGGTAGGGAGGCTGTGGGTAGACACTCACTGGCCTCACGTCCCTCCAGTCGGCCTAGATCCTGATGCTCCCACGCCCCGACACCAGATCCCGTGGCGCTGCCTTCTCCACCCTCTTCCCCCAGGGCTCCTCCACTCCCACTCCCACTCAGAGCCACCCCTTGGTGTCAGGGGCCCCTTCCCAGCCTGTCCCCAGGCCCTTTCCAGTCCCTCCCACGGGGGTCCGGGAAGGGGGAGGGGGTGCCCCTGTCCCGGGTGGCCCAGCCAGTGCCCAACCCAGTCCCTGCCCACCCAGGGCACTCACGGTGCCCTCC
>NW_007047761.1:1833-2517 GCF_000164805.1 Carlito syrichta
AGGTTGACATGCTCCAGCCTGGACAACAGAGTGAGACCTTGACTCAAAAATATTAAACTGAATTAACTCATTTGGTCCTCCCAACAGCCCCATGGGATATGCATGCTTCTTATCCCCAGGTGACAGATGAGAAAACTGAGACCCAGAGAGGTGGAGTCACTTGTCCTGAGTCACATAGCACGTAGGTTTCAGAGCCAGGATCCCAACCTGGTCCTACATGTCCCCAAAGTCCATCTTCCACAGCCTTGCTCATCTCTCCATGTGCCAGATGCTGTCTGGGCACTCAGCTGTCACCTTTCTCTTCTTGTCCTCAGCCAGCAGACCCGCCTCTCTGAGCCCCAGAGGCCAGGGCTCTCTCCCCCAGCAGGCCCCAAGGCCCCGTCCCTGCTACCCCATACCCCCTCCCTGGCACCCACCTCGATCTTGCTGTTGTACACCAGTATCTCTAACACGGAGGCCTCCTCCCCACACGTGTCCAGGGAGGAGAGGTCGTACAGCGAGGAATACACCGGCCCATAGGCCCAGTCCTTAAACTTGCGGGACAGGTGCCGCGTGTCCTCGTCCGTCACCTCCCGCCGGATGATGTGCTGGAAGACCTGTGAGCCACGGGGAAGGAGGTCAGGGGCCTGGGGGAGGGGCCTGCCGCTCAGTGCCCAGTCGGAGGGACACCGGGGCTGGGCGTGG
>NW_007047762.1:0-645 GCF_000164805.1 Carlito syrichta
CAAGAAACTCAAACACTCAGAAAAAAAAAAGACAAACAGTCCCTTTAAAAAAGTGGGCAAAATACACGATTGGAAACTTCTCATAAGAAGAGATACAGGCAGCCTACAGACACATGGAAATGGGCTTAGCCTCACTCATCATCTAAGACATGCAATTGAAAACCACCTTGAAATACCACATAACCCCAGGGAGAATGGCCATCATTAATAACAGAAACAAGAACATATGCTGGTAAAGATTTGGGAAAAAATGAAAATGCTTCCACACTGCAGGTGGACTGAAAACGAGAGCAATATCTTTGGAAAACAGTGTGTCGGTTTCCACAGGGACAAGAAATCGACCTATCATGTGATTTTGTATGTACCCTACAGAGGATAGTGCTGAAAGAAATAAAATCATGTTTCCAAACAGATACCTGCAGAAGTATGTTTGTTGCAGCTATAATCACAATTGCAAACAAGAAAGTACCAACCATGTTGCCCATCAAAGCTTGAATACACTAAATAAATATGGTATATAAACACAAAAGGACATTATGAAGTCATGAAAAAGGACAGATATAAGGATTTGCAGAATATTTGATAGACATGCGATAGGTCATTCTCAGTGATTTATCACGGAAACAAAGAAAAGAGTTCCATATG
>NW_007047763.1:0-462 GCF_000164805.1 Carlito syrichta
CCACAAAACTCATCACGGGCCGTCGTCAGGTCACCCCATGGATTCACATCTTCCGCTTAAAACCTGCTGACCCTCCTTCCTCGCATCTCACCCATAATATCTGTCCACCCACCTACAGGTATACCTGCTCCAAGGTTTCAGACCAACCACTTAAGCTTCGCCTGTCTCGACTCACCACTCATCCCAACCCAAATCCAAACCAACATCCTGGATACAACACAGAATACCTGTGACCCTTGGCGCCTCTCCTTTCTTGGCCTGATTGCCGTCCTACTTCCTATATTACTCACCTATTCGACACCCACAAGCTGCCCATCTGCAGCAAAAATTCTGTTGGCTACTACCTATCTCCTAATTGTCCCAGGCTTTGTTCTCATCAAATGCCTCCTCTAAACACCAAAGTAGCCCCCAGTCTTGCCTCCAAAGTCACTACCCTCTTATTTCTCATCCTTCCATTAACCC
>NW_007047764.1:0-653 GCF_000164805.1 Carlito syrichta
AGCCAGCTGCCTGGTCAGCTGAGTTAACTAGCTGACTTAACCAGCTTGCCAGCTGGCTGGTCAGTTGACTTAATTAGCTAGGCAGCTGGATGGCCAGCTGAATATATAGTTGTCTTTACCAGCTAGCCAGGTCTCTAGCGATCTGAATTAACTAGCTAGCTACCTAGCTAGCTGACTGGGAAGCCAACTGAATTAACTAACTGACTTAACTAGCTATCCCGCTTGCTAGCCAGCTGACTTAACTATATTGCTACCTAGCTAGCCAGCTTGCTAGCCAGCTGACTTAACGAGTTGACTTAACCAGCGAACCATCTCGCTAGCCAGGTGACTCGACTAGATGTCTTAACTAGTGAGCCAGCAGGCTACCCAGTTGACTTAACTAGCTCTCTAACTAACTAGCTAGCTGGCTAGCCAGCTGAATTAACTAGCTGACTAATTTAGCTAGCCAGCTGGCTAGGCAACTGAGTTAACTATCTCACTGCCTGGCTAGTCATCTGGCTAGCCACCTGACTTAACTAACTGACTTATATAGCCGGCCAGAATGCTAGTCATCTTAATTAACCAGCTTGCTAAATAGCTAGCCAGCTGGCTATCCAGCTGACTTAAGTAGGTGACTTAACTAGCTAGCCAGTGGGCTCAACAGTTGATGTAAT
>NW_007047765.1:0-381 GCF_000164805.1 Carlito syrichta
AACCCATGGTGTTGAGAAGACCTTTGGGCAGAAGGGGAATATGTGCAGTGAGTGCTTGAACAGACATTGTCATTTCAACCTGCCTGAGTTTCCACGTTTCCCACAACTGAGTCTGAAATCAGAGGGGCCTGTGGCAGGGAGCACTAAAAGTGTCTGCATTTGTTCACTCCTTTTGCTGTCAATCAGAGTGAGCGTGCTTGTGGCCTACATAAAGCCCACCCTGAAACGAAATCTTCAACACAGTAGCCACGTGCAGCCTGTAAAAAAAGAGTGCCGGGCTCATGGTTCAGCCTATAATCCCAGCACTTTGGGAGGCCGAGTCGAGTGGATTGCCTGAGTCCGCGGGTTCAAGACCAGCCTGGGCAACATGGTAAGACCTTG
>NW_007047765.1:1600-3288 GCF_000164805.1 Carlito syrichta
ATGAATCTATGCCAGCATAGGGACAGCTCTGTTCGAGCTACCAGTTGATAAAGTTTACGGAAGGAGACCTTCAAGTGATGGTGGCACACATTTCCATAATCCCTCAGTGTTTTCAGGGGCCATAGACATGAGTTGGATAGGGATACAACGGGGAAACCACCCTCGCACACTTTGTCTTTGATGGCGGCTCCACTCAGGTGCAGTGTCGCTCCTGTTTTACCATCTTGGCAGGAGGACCGAGGGAGAGAGGGGTTGCCGGGGCTTACATTTGACCTTCCTCAATACTCCATCAGGCAGTTCTACCATACCCGCCTCACTGACAGTTAGCCACCATTGTGTTCAAGATTTCCAGTAGTGTGGTAGGATTGATTCTAGATACCCTGTCCTGAGTCTCAGAAGAGTAACCCCACTGTGTCAATAAACCCTCTGCTACCCAGCTTTGCATTCCATGCCCTGGTCAGACATCCTCGAGTTCACTCCCTCACATAATCCCCTCTTTCTGTCAGTATGTAATGGCGAGGCTCTGCAGATCTTTCAGGGATTAGGAGCAAGGGCTGGATATGCCTGTTCATGCTGAGCTGAGACCTGACCCCAGTTATTGGTTTGGAGGCAAGGTGGGGAGGGGAGTTTGGCTCTGGAGGAGAACATCTTGTGCAACTTCCTCCCCAGGTGAGATGTGCACCCGTGGTTTCTGTCAAAGGGGGCTCCTCTCAAGGGGGTGGGGCTTCTTTACTGATCAGAAGGTTCCGGTAAACCTAGGGGTTCAAGATTTTCAAGCACAAACACCCAAATGTGCACATCCCAGATCTCAAGGTCTCACTCCTTCCTATGGCCCTGACTCTAGCAGCTCTGGCACCTTATGGTTAAAGACTGGGCTCGATTTTTAAATACAATCTTCCTTATAGCTGCAGGAGATGAAGATCTCTTTACACAGTGTTAAGGAGGCCTTCTGGCTCTCACGCCACATCCTATATTGCTAGCGAATTGAATGGAACCTGTCATTCTCTTTCTTCAAGGTTTCCTGGGCATTTAACCAAAGTAGGCAATCCCCATAATTACCCTTACTTATACGTCACTCTTAACTCATGTTTCATTGCTACTCATACTTCAGTGTTTCCTCTTCTACCTGTACTTTTTCTCAATCCACAACAGGTAAGAGTCTTACTAATTATAATGCTATGACACTCCAGGAGTTATCATGCTCTACTTGCTAGAGCAACAGTGGGGTCCCTGTTGCTGAGTGGCTGAAAAGGCTGCTGTTCAGAATCCCATCCTGAGAGCTGGCTTTCTAGAGTTACTTCCAGTTACAGCCACTTCTAACTGGGTTCTCTTGAAAGTACAGAGCGAGACAAAAATCTATTAGGTGCAGATATTTCTATGGGAAGTGATCCTAGGAATCAGGAAGCATAAGACAGATGCTATACCCTGGATTTTGGTGTCCCCCAAAACTCTTATATTGAAACTTAACGCCCAATGTGGGTAATTCTACATTTATGGTTGCTGCCAGACGGGCAAAAATGACTAAGGGGTAAAGCCGCCAGGATGCCAACCTCTGACAGTGTTATCTGGCTTTTACACTTCGCCAGGTGGCAGGGAGGGTATGTAGGCTGAGGCTGTAACATGTCCCAGCAGGTAGGGAGGTTCCCAGGTGCATCTTCCACTACAGTCATAGGGCGAGTAGGGCCAGC
>NW_007047765.1:3322-5337 GCF_000164805.1 Carlito syrichta
AGGATGTCACAGGCCCACACCCACCCTAAGGGAGAGAGGGTTGGGCTCCAATACAAAGGGGCTTGTTTTTGCCATTTGGACCACATGTTATCAGCTGCATGGACTGGTTACATACTTGGAGCAGTAGGTAACCCATGTTACAGGTTTTAGCTTAAGGCATGCTACTGTTGTGCCTGTGAGTGCACAAAGGTGTGCGACCTGCCACCTGAATTTGTTTTTGCTTTTGTTTTTCAAGTAGGAGTCTCTCTCTGTCACCCAGGCTGGAGGGCAGGGGCACGCTCCCGGCCACCTCAGCCTCGACCGGCTCGGCTCCAGTGATCCTTCCACCTCAGCCTTCCAAGTAGCTGGAACTACAGGCACATGCCACCACGCCCGGCTAATTTTTTGTTTTACTGTAGACATGAGGGCTCACCAAGTTGCCCGGGCTGGTCTCGAACCTGTGGGCTCAGGAGATCCTCTCTCCTCGGCCTCCCAAAGTGCTGGGATTCCAGGCGTGAGCCATCGCACCTGACTGCCACCCATATTTGTATCGCTGTTAGCCACCCCAGACCATCACGGACAGCATATCGCATCATGGGGGTTGGGTCTGCTTGCTCCCTACTAAGTCCTTGTCTCATCAATTGTGGGAACTTGCTGTGTGAAGTGCTCTTGACGTTGGGAGGAAAGGGGTGTGAGACGTTGACCCAAGTATAGAGGTGGCTCCAAGTACTCAGGGTAGCTGAATGGAGAGCCCGTGGCAGGCCTGTAGAGGAGGAGGGGAGTAGCTCCCTGCACACACAACCAGTTGCTTTATTTTGGAGAGAGGCCATCATCTGTGCCCATTCAGTGAAGAGGTTTGTTGCACACCGTTTACAGGTGAAAGGAAAGATGTTTAGTAGGAACAAGAAAGGGCAAGTTATGACCACTTAACAGGATGCAGGAGATTGTGTCATTCTGGGAAAGTTCCACCCCTGATAGAGGTTTAGTTCCTGGTTTACAATGCTGTTTTTTGTTTTTTTTTTTTTTTGAGTTAGGGTCTCACTCCGTCGCCCAGACTGGAATGCAGTGGCCGCTCCTGCTGGGCTCCGGCGATCCTTCTGCCTCAGCCTTCCAAGTAGCTGGAACTACAGGTGTGCGCTACCATGCCCAACTGATTTTTTTAAAATTTATTGTAGAGATGAGGTCTCGCCAAGTTGCCCAGGCAGGTCTCGAACCCGTGGGCTCAGGCAATCCACTCACCTCGGCCTCCCAAAGCACAGGATTACAGGCTGAGCCACTGAGCCTGGCTCTTGGTTTACAGTACTAAAGGGGCCGACACTTCATGCTTAGTGACGCATTTTGGTAGGCTAGAGTAAGACAGTGGGGGATATTATAATGTTCCACAAAGACATTATGATCATTCCCTTGCATAAAAGAAGCCAGGGTCTTTTTTTTTTTGAGTCAGAGTCTATGTTGCCCAGGCTAGAGTGCAGTGGCATGCTCACAGCCACTGCAGCCTTGACCTGATGGGCTCAGGTGATCTTCCACCTCAGCCTTCCAAGTGGTTGGAATCAGAGGCATGTGCCACCACGCCTAGCTAATTTTTTGATTTATTGTAGAGATGATGTCTCTCCAAGTTGCCCAGGCTGGTCTCAAACCCGTGGGCTCAGGCAATTCTCTCACCTCCCAAAATACTGGGATTAAAGGTATAAGCCACCGTGCCTGGCCTGGGTTCTTTGTCTCAGATATATGAGTGGGAGTAGGATGCAAAATAGGTGTAACCTGTATATTTTGTTTTAAGCCCCTTCCTCATGAAGCAGAAAACTCAAATCAGCAGGGGTTGATTTGCCATTTTCAGGGCCATGTAATGATGTGCTCCCCAGTGGATAGGTCCTGTGACAAGGGCAATGGCAAGTGACTTTGAGTCCCAGGTTGGAGCAAAAGTGAGTTGTTCTTTATACCATCTGCCTGGATTCTGATGGTGGAGTCAAGTCCCTGTGTCAGAAGAGTGTATGTGCTGGGGCGGTTAGAACGCACATGCCAGCCGGGCTCGGTGG
>NW_007047766.1:0-380 GCF_000164805.1 Carlito syrichta
CCATATTTCTCCATTCCTCTCAATTCTTTCCTCTCCATTCATTGCATTCCTCTCAATTCTATTCCTCTCCATTCCTTTCCAGACCATTCTTCTCCATTGTATTTCTCTCCATTCCTTTCCATTGAGCTCTATTCCGTTCCTCTCCATTCTAATCCTCTGCATTCCAATCCATTCCATTCAACTCCATTCTTCTCCATTCCATTCCTCTCCATTCCCTCTATTCGCTTCGATTAAATTGCATTCCATTCCATTCTATTTCATTCCTCTCCATTACATTCCTTTTATCTCTATTCCATTCCATTCCTTTCCTCCCCATTCCGTTCCTCTCCAATTCACTACATTCCTCTCCATTCTATTGCATTCCACGCTTTTCCGTTTCA
>NW_007047767.1:0-541 GCF_000164805.1 Carlito syrichta
ACATGTTTAAACTTCAGTCACCTTCAAAGTACTCTCCGTTTGATGCCATATACCATCAAGACACTTTTTCCACTGCTCAAAACAGGTTTTGAACTTGTCAATTTTGATGCCTTTTTGTGCTTTTTCTGTTTTTTGTTTCACCTTTTCTACATCAGCATAACATTTCTTTTTGAAGACGTTTTTCACTGGGGAAACACAAAAAGTTGCTCAGGGAAGGATTGGGTGAATAGGGAGGGTGGGGCAAAGGGATCAAGCTATTTTTGGTCAAAGCACGCTGAACACTCAGTGCAGTGTGGACAGATGCGTTGTCATAGTGGAAGAACCAATCACCTGCTTGCTACAACTTCGGGACGTTTTCTTGCCAGTCATGATGCACAACGGTGGGTTCTGAGAACCCTTACTTAGTGGGGGAAGCCTGTACTACAAGGGGCCCACTTTCCAAAAGATAATTTTGGGTTTTGTTTTTGTTTTTGGTTCCCCCCACCCCATAGATATTAGAATGTAAGCAGAGAGGGGATAAGTTATTTATCCCTGGTCACCC
>NW_007047768.1:0-450 GCF_000164805.1 Carlito syrichta
AGCTCATTAGCTAACGAGTTAAGTCAGATGATTAAGTCACCTAGCTAGCACGTTAGATATCAATCAAGCTAACTATTTAGCTAGCTGATTAAATCAGCTAGCTAGCTATGCAGCTAACTATTTAAGTCAGCTTGTTAGCTAGGTAACTGGTTAGACAGCTAACTATTTAAGACAGCTGGGTAGCTAGGTAGCTGTTAGTTAAGTCAGAAGGTTACCCAGCTGGAATCTAGGAAGCGAGCTAGTGAAGTAAGTTGGCTAGACAGCTGACTAGCTGGTTAATTCAGCTAGTTAAGATAACTGGCTTGACAACTGGCTAGGTAGGTAGCTACCTAGATAAGTCAGCTAGATAGTCACCTGGCCAGTTAGTGATGTCAGTGACATAAGTCAGCTGACTAGTCCACTGGCAAGCTGGTTAAGTCAGCTAGTTTAGTCAGCTGTCTAGCCAGCTGG
>NW_007047770.1:0-380 GCF_000164805.1 Carlito syrichta
AGTTAGCCATGATGTTTTATCCTGGGAACTGGAAAGCGATACAGGGCTACTAGGTAAGGATGCTAGTAGAAGGAATGCTTTGGGGTTGAAGGGGAAATAGCCAGCTGAGCTTCCACAGATTCCATTTAAAGCATCAGGAGGACATGCTGGGGGTTGTCCGAGAGATGAGAGAAAACTTGGGGCTCAGCCAGGGACTGGTGCTGCGGACAAAGACTCGGGCGGAGGGCCGAGAGAGTGGAGAGGGAGCAGGTGTGGTGCTCAAGACCAGATCTTGGTGACAGTCTTCCTTTAGACACTGAATGGAGAAAGAAAAAGAGCATTAAGTGGCCCCGGACCAAGAGAGCCATAGAAGGAGACCAGGAGGGTTTTAAGAAGGAAAA
>NW_007047771.1:0-393 GCF_000164805.1 Carlito syrichta
ACTCCACTCTTTTCCTTTGCATTCCTTTCTTTTCCTTTCCATTCCATTCTATTCCTTTCTACTCCATTCCTCTCTATTCTATTCCTCTCCATTCCATTCCTTTCCACTCTATTCCATTCCTCTCCATTCCATTTCATTCCATTCCATTCCATTCCATTCCATTCATTTCTGTTGCATTCCCTTCCATTTAATTCCTCTCCATTCTATTCTCTCCATTTCAATCCATTCCACTCCATTGCAATCCATTCCTTTCTTCTCCTTTCCTCTCCGTTCAATGCCAATCCATTCCATTTCACTCCATTCCATTCCTTTCCATTCTATTCCTCTTCCTTCCTTTCAATTCCATTCTATTCCACTCCTTTCCATTCTATACCTCTCCATTCCTTTCCATTC
>NW_007047772.1:0-681 GCF_000164805.1 Carlito syrichta
TAGTTAAGTTACTTTGTTAAGTCAGTTGGCTAGTTAGCTCGCTACCTAGTTAAAAAGCTACTTAATTCATATGGCAAGACAGTTGTCTGGCTAGTTATTTCAGCTACTGAAGTCAACTGACCAGCTAGGTAGCCAGCTCATTAAGTCAGTTAGTTATGTCGGCTTGCTAGCTAGTTAAGTCAAGTAATTAAGTCAGCTACCTAGCTAGATAGCTAGCTAGGATGCTAGCTAGCTATTTCAGTTAGTAAAGTCAACTGGTTTGCTAGGTAGCCAGAGCGTTAAGTCAGCTAGTTACGTCAGCTGGCTACATAGTTAAGTCAGCTAGTTAAGTCAGCTGGCTAGCCACCTGCCTAGCTGTGTAGCTAGCTCATTAAGTCAGCTGGCTAGCTAGTTAAGACACCTAGTTGTCAGCTTGCTAGCCAGCTGGTTAGCTAGAAAACTAGGTAGTTAAGTCACCTGGCAAGCCAGTGGGATATATAGGTTGCTAACTAGTAAAGTAAGCTGGCTATCCTGCTAGCTAACTAAGTAGCTAGACAGTTATGTAAGCCTGCAAGCCAGCTGGCTAGTTAGTTAAGTAACCTAGTTAAGTCAGCTGACTATACAGCTGGCTAACTAGGTAGCTAGCTATTTATGTCAGGTCTCCAGCAAGCTGACTACCTAGTTAAGTCACATAGTTATGTC
>NW_007047773.1:0-440 GCF_000164805.1 Carlito syrichta
CCTTCACGTAGGAGGACTAGTCACTGGTGCACCAATCACAGAGGAGGCACAATCACTAAGAACCCTATTACAGATGCATGGCAGGCACTGAGACACTCACTACCAAGGAGGTCCAGACAATAAGGAATGCATTAAAAAGGAGGCACTGTCACTGAGGCACTCATCACAGAGGTGGGCTTGTAAATGAGGAACCAACCTTAGAAAAGGGCCAGAAACTGGGCATCCATTTGAAGGGGGGCCAATCATTTGGGCACTGATCTCAGAGGAGGGCCAATCACTGCAGGACCCATCTCCAAGTAGGTTCAATAACTGGGGAATTGATCCAAGATAAGGGCTAGTCACTGGTGCACCCAACACAGAGGAAGCCTTGTAATTGGAGCGCCCCAAGAGGTTGAGTAGTCACTTAGATATCTATCACAGAAGAGGATCAGTCACAGGCA
>NW_007047774.1:0-437 GCF_000164805.1 Carlito syrichta
AGTTAAATCAGCTGGCTAGCCAGCTGACTAGCTAGGTAGTGACCTAGTTAAGTCAGTTGGTGAACCAGCTGGCTAGCTAATTAAATCAGATAGTTAAGAAAGCTGGCTATCCAGATGACTAGAGAGCTAGAGAACTACTTAAGGTAGCTGGATAGCCAGCTGGATAACTACTTAATCTAGCTAGTCACCTGAATGGCAGCTGCCTAGCACGTTAATCAACTAGTTAGTTAATCATCTGGTAACCAGCTGGCTAGCTAGTTAAGTTACTTTGTTAAGTCAGTTGGCTAGTTAGCTCGCTACCTAGTTAAAAAGCTAGTTAATTCATATAGCAAGACAGTTGTCTGGCTAGTTATTTCAGCTAGTAAAGTCAACTGACTAGCTAGGTAGCCAGCTCATTAAGTCAGTTAGTTATGTCGGCTTGCTAGCTAGTTAAGTCA
>NW_007047775.1:0-788 GCF_000164805.1 Carlito syrichta
GCTTCCAACTGAACAACTCTGCCCCACACCTGTGGTACCTGAGGAGCAAGAAGATCAAATATGAATGTCACGTCTATGCTGCCTTCTGTGTCATGAGTGATACATTCCTTTCTCACTGATCCAGGGATCTTGTGTCTTCTGTCATCATTTATGTAATGGTGGTCTCTAACCTTTTAACTGGCAAGTAGAGTAAGTTTCAGATCTTTCACAGGTTTCAACTAATAAATAAGCATATATATATATTTGCTAAAGCAAATGCATTGTATATATTATGCACATAAATAAATAGATATACTTAATACAAATAAGAAATCATATTATCCATTAGTTGTAGCATGAAGCTGGTAATGCTAGCAGTTTTTTCAAAAGCAAACCCCTATAGTGTGAAATTCTAAAACGCAAATCATGTTTTATATGTATATATATATATGTATATACACTATATATGTATATATATATATGTGTGTGTGTATATATGTATACATATTTATATACATAAAGGGTATTCATGTTCTTTGAAGCTTAGGTAAGATTCTGCAAATATTCATTAATGTATTTATTTTTTAAAGAAACTTTGTATTCAGATGTAGTTAAAATGTGAGATATTTGGATATGCAATTTTGAGATCACCATAGCAGAAAATGAAGATAACCAATGCAATTTAATCTGATCCTTTTTAACTTCAATATCTGTAAAACTCCTACTGTACTTTAACTTATTCACAAGTTTCTTTTGCAGAGGAAGGATACCATTGCAGTTTAATTCTGTTAGAACATTTTACTTAGATT
>NW_007047776.1:0-408 GCF_000164805.1 Carlito syrichta
AGTGCAGTGGCACGCTCATGGCCACCACAGCCTCGACCTGTTGAGCTTAGGTGATCCTTCCGTTTTAGCTTTCCGAGTAGCTAGAACGACATGCACACACCTCCACGCCAGGCTAATTTTTTAATTTTTTATTTATTGTAGAGATGAGGTCTTACCATGTTACCCAGGCTGGTCTCGAACCACCGAGCTCAGGGAATCCTCTTGCCTCCGCCTCCCAGACTGCTGGGATTTCAGGCACCCAGCCCATGCAACTTATTTATGTAGTAAATCCTCAACTGTACCCCACAACTAAAATAAAATATTAAAATAAAAAGAGCTAGCCGGGCTCGGTGGCTCAGCCTGTAATCCCACGCCTTTGGGAGGCTGGGGTGAGTGGATGGCCTGAGCCCGCGGGGTCAAGACCCGCCT
>NW_007047777.1:0-376 GCF_000164805.1 Carlito syrichta
CCAACTAGTTGAGTCACCTGTCTAGCTCCTTAGCCAACTAGTTGGGTCTGCTGGCTAACTGGTTAGCAAACTAGTTGAGTCAGTTGTCCAGTTTCTTAGCCAACTAGTTGGGTCTGCTGGCTAACTCGTTATAAAGCTAGTTAAGTTGACTGGCTACCTCGTTAGCCAACTAATTAATTCAGTTGGCTAACTTGTTAGCCAACTAGTTAAGTCTGCTTGCAGCCAACTTGGCCAACTAGTTAAATCAGATAGCTAACTTGTAAGTCAACTTGTTAAGTCTGCTGGCAACCTCGTTAGCCAACTAGTTAAGTCAGATGGCTAACTCGTTAACCAACTAGTTAAGTCAACTGGCTAACACGTTAGCAAACAAGTTAAG
>NW_007047778.1:0-376 GCF_000164805.1 Carlito syrichta
GAGCTAGCGAGCTGACTTAACCAGCAACCTTAACTCTTTATCCCAGGAGTTATCTAGCTGACATAACCAGCTGGCTTAAGTCGTTAGCCAAGGAGCTAGTGAGCTGTCTTTACCAGCTGACTTAAGTCATTACTGAAGGAACTAGCAGACTTAAACAGCCTGCTTAAGTTGTTAGCCAAGGAGCTAGTGAGCTGACTTTACCAGTTGGCTTAAGTCGTTAGCCAAGAAGCAAGGGGGCTAATTTAACCAGTTGGTTTAAATGTTAGCCAAAGAGCTAGCAAGCTGACTTCACCAGCTGGCTTAACTAGTTAATTAACTGATGTAACTACTTGGCTTAACTAGTTAGCTAACTAGTTAGCTAGCTGAATTAGCCAGC
>NW_007047779.1:0-544 GCF_000164805.1 Carlito syrichta
TCTCCCTCCCTCCCTCTCTCTCTCTCTCTCTCTCTCTCTGTCTGTCTCTCTTTCTGTGTATTTGTGTGTTAGGGAGGGGGAAATACACTGGGACTTCCAGGGCTACTTACAGTTTCTCCTTCTAGATGATTTCAACATTTACCGGCTTCCCCTGTTGTGCTACCCTTCAATTGCTACTTACACATTTCTGCATTTAGGATATACCTCATCAATGTAGAAACAAACAAACAAACAAAAAATAAAAGAAAGGGAGCTGATGAGACCGGCAGAAACTCCCGGGCAAAAAGAATGAGGAAGGGCATGTCTTTCAAGTGTGCATGCAAGATAACACAGAGTACACAATTTTACTTCTGGCCATCATGTGTGAGGGTGAATCAACATAGAACGTGTCCACTTGGGGATTCCCTGCAAGGAGACCTCGGGACTATTGGGGGAGTCCAAATCACTTCCTGGAGTGGGAGTCCCAGATAGTAGTGGCAGGGGGGAGAAGTGAAATCTTGAAGAAAGGCAGTCAATTCAGGGGACAGGAGGGGATGATTCAGCA
>NW_007047780.1:0-376 GCF_000164805.1 Carlito syrichta
CACTCCCGCCACCCAGTGCAAGGTGTCACCCTCAGGAATGAGAGAGAAAAAGGATATTTCTCCCCTGTCATTTGCAGGAGGTTTCTAAGGTGGCCACTGGGAAAGTCTGACCCATGCGTTTGGTCACCCATCCCAAAAGGCCTGCCTCCACCCTCCACACTCAAAACACACAGCAAAGACGCGTGTGAGCTCAAGGAAAAGACGGCCCCTAGTTAGGGCAGACATCGAACACAGAGTGATCAAAACAGTCCCAAAATGCCATGACCAGCCCAGGTTTTGGTCGCCCAGTCTGCCACTTTCAGGTTGGAAGAAGGTTATTTCTTCTCCCGATCACTTAATCATCACCCTCCCACACGGACCTTTCCATTGGCAGCCA
>NW_007047781.1:0-376 GCF_000164805.1 Carlito syrichta
CGAGATGCTTTTTCCACTGCTCAGAACAGTTTTTGAACTCGTCCACTTTGATGCCTTTGGCACTTCTGCCACTTCTTCTTTCACCTCTTTCACACTGGCAAAACATTTCCCTTTGAGGATGTTTTTCATCCATGGAAACAGCAACAACAAAAAGTTGCGTGGGATGAGATTGGGTGAATAGAGAGGGTGGGCATGGGGAATTGCTGTTTTTTGTCTAAAACGGCTGAACACTTATATATCACCCACCATGAAATGGGCAAATGCATTGAAAGAATCTCCAAAATAAATTCCCTGAAACTGACCACAGCCTCTCACAACAATGCTCACTGGACCACAGATGCCGATGGGCTCCTAGAATACTTACCTAGCGGGGGGA
>NW_007047782.1:0-375 GCF_000164805.1 Carlito syrichta
CGCCTGACCTGGCAGGTCTTAGCCACCTCCTCAGGTGGTGATGTTTTTCAAACCTCCACGGTAGCCCCCCCGCACCTGGTTTCCAACCCTAACTTGGGACCTGAGCCAAATATACACCAACTGCGACTGGGACTTCGCAGTGGGGTGTGACATTTTCCCGTCCCTTGGAGCTAAATACAGAGCTCCAAGACATGGCAAAAACGTCTAACATAACTATAAATTTTTTGTATGCCCAGGCCATGATAAAGATCAAAAATGCCAAGACCCCACCCAGTTTTATTGCCCATCCTGGAAATGTGTTTCTACTGGCAATATACACTGGACCTCGGCCAAAAATAATGATTTACTCATGGTGCAGAGGGATCCTTTAAGCCA
>NW_007047783.1:0-375 GCF_000164805.1 Carlito syrichta
CTAGATAAGTCAGCTTGCTAGCCAGCAGGCTAGCTTTTCAAATCAGCTAGTTAAGTCTGCTGGCTAGCCTTCTAGCATGGTAGGTAGTTAGCTAGTTAAGTGAGTTGGCTAGACAGCTTGCTAGGTTCAGTCAGCTAGGTAAGTCAGTTGGCTAGTCAGCTTGCTAGATAAGCAGCTTGCTAGTTATGTCAGCTGGCTAGTCAGCTGACTAGCTGTTTAACTCAGCTAGTTAAGTTAGCTGGAAACCAGCTGGCTAGTTATTTAAGTCATTTCATTAAGTCATTTGGCTATTCAGCTGGTTAGTTAGTTAAAAATCTAGCTAAGCCAGATGGCTATCCATCAGGCTGGCTAGTTATTGCAGCTAGTTAAGTCAGC
>NW_007047784.1:0-739 GCF_000164805.1 Carlito syrichta
CTGGAAGGACCATGGAGATAGCAAATTTTTAGAGTACTGCTCAAGAATGTGCTGTGCTGAACAAAGTTGAAACTTTACTTTAGTCTTGAATGAATTGTGCATGTGAAATATTTTCCAGAGATGTGGAATTCCAGGCCCAATAAACAAAGAAAAGCTCTAAGTCATTTTTCCATTTTCTATCAATACACATCAAGAGAGCCAAAAAAAAAAAGAACAGGAAAATGGAACCTCTAGAAAAAGTTAAATACTCACAAGACCATTGTTTGATTCAGCATAATGAAGTAGTTCTTATAAACCAGATAGGAAGCACAGTGACCCTGAATCCCTAGGAAAGGGAAAGAGAAAATCTATGAAACAATGGATTAGTGATGAGCCTCACTTCAAAGGGAAGGAATCTTAAAAACATACGATCAGGTATCATTCAAATGGCACATTCTACAGCCTTGGTATGATGGAAGGCCTCTATCAAGAAAATGCCACAAAATATAAATAAAAATCACTACAGCACTAATGAAAGCCAATACCTTCCAGACGCTTATGAACTATAAATGCTTAAGTGAAAGAAAGACCAAGGGTAGGAATATTTGAACCAAAAATAGGACTGATTCAAAACAAGAAGAGTTGTGTCTTTAAAATACTGATACTAGTTACAATAATCAAACCAGCTTGGTATTGGTATAGGAACAGGCATATCGATCAATGGAATAGAATTGAGATTCCAGAAGCAAAACCTCAATTT
>NW_007047785.1:0-375 GCF_000164805.1 Carlito syrichta
CAGCTGGTTAGCCAGTTGCCTTCAGAAGTTGACTTAACTAACTGGCCAGCGGGTTTGCCAGATGACTTAACTAGATAGCTACCTAGCTAGCCAGATGGCTGGCCATCTGACTAATCTAGTTAATTTAAATAGCTAACCAGCTGGTTAGCCAGCTGACTAAACTAGCTGACTAAACTAGTTTGCCAGCTGACTAGACAACTTACCTAACTAACTCAATTTCTAGCCAGCTAACTGGCTAGCCAGCTGACTTAACTAGATGACTTAATTAGCTAGCCAACTGGCTAGCCAGCTGAATGAACTAGCTCACTATCTAGTTAGCCATCTGGCTAGTCAGCTGACTTAACTAGCTGACTTAGCCAACTAGCTAACTAGTTA
>NW_007047786.1:0-374 GCF_000164805.1 Carlito syrichta
AAAAAAAAAAAAAAAAAAAAAAAAAAAAAAAGGTGGGTGCTAATAAGATCATTTTTTCTTATGAAGAACACTTTCCAGCTCAGCCTGCCGATAGATTTAACTTGGAGCTGAAAACTCTAGCGAACGAACAGACTTGAGAAAAGTTTTAAGTGTTTACCACATGGTCCATCCTACATGTTAGTTGAGTTCATTTGAAAGTTCTAGCGAATGTTCCTTTCTAAATGGCATGGGTTAAAGGATTAGACATCTTATTTTTTCCTCTTGGCATCCAGCTTAGCTTCTTGTGCTAATAGAATGTAGCTTTCCCTTTAGGATGCTATTCATGCCCTCATCTAATCTAGCTGTCTTGGCGATGCTATCCACAAACCCCATGT
>NW_007047787.1:0-504 GCF_000164805.1 Carlito syrichta
TCAGCTAGCTAGTTAAGTCAGCTAGCACATCAGCTCGTTACTTAGCTAACTAGTCAGCTAGAAACTCAGCTAGCTGTTAATCTAACCAGTGGGATCACTCGCTTTCCATTAGGTCAGCTAACTCGTTGGCTCCCTTGTCTGCCAACCTGTCAGCAAACTAATCGGTTCACTCACCAGTCAACGGGACAACTAACGTGTCAGCTCTCTCACAGGCTAACAGGTTAGCTAGCTAGTCAGTTTGCTCTCCAGCTGACTAGTTAAGTCATCTCACCAGTTGGCTCGCATGCCAGCTGACTAGTTTAGGCAGCTCACCTGTTTCCTCACTCACTCATCAGTCAACTAGTTAAGTCGGCTCACCAGTTGGCTCACTCGCTGGCCCACTATTTAAGTCCTCTGACCAGTCAGTTCACTCGCCAGTCGAATATTTATTTCAACTGACAAGTCGACTCACTCGCCAGCTGACTAGTTATGTCAGCTGACCTTTCAGATCACTCGCTGGACAAT
>NW_007047788.1:0-477 GCF_000164805.1 Carlito syrichta
AAGTTGCCTGGGCTGTTCTCAAACCCACTGACTCAGGCAATCCACTCGCGTCAGCCTCCCAAAATGCTGGGAGTATAGGTTGAGCTACTGAGTTCTGCCCAGAAATCTTTCAATTTTTGCTTTGATTTCCTCAGTAGTTTTAGCATCATGCTGTTTAGTGTCCATGTCTTTCTGGATTTTGGCGGGGAGCTTTGTTGTGTTGTTATGTATTTTTATTCCACTGTGGTCTGAGAAGGTGCTTGGCAGTATTTTGATATTGTGAAATTTGTTTACGCTTGATTTATGGCCAATGATAGGATTGATCTTGGAGTACTTTCCATGTGGCGATGAGCAGAATGTATAACCTGTGGTTTTTGGGTGGAGTGTTCTATAGGTGTCTATTAAGTCCATTTGGTCAAGCATCAGTTTGAGGTTCTAGATCTCTTTGTTGATTTTTTTGCCTCAGTGATCTCTCTAGGGTTGTTACTGGGGTATTTA
>NW_007047789.1:0-390 GCF_000164805.1 Carlito syrichta
GCCAGCTGGCTAACCAGCTGGCATAACTAGCTGATTTAACCAGATAGAAAGCTGGATAGTCAGTTGAATTAACTAGCTAACTTAAGCAGCTAGCCAGCTGGCTAGACAGTTGATGAAACCAGCTAGCTATGTAGCTAGCCAGCGGTGAGCCAACTGACTTAACTAGCTGACTTAACCAGCTACTGACTTAACTAGCTGACTTAACCAGCTACCCAGCTGAGTTGTCAGCTCAGTCAACTAACTGAATTAACTAGTTAGACAGGTGGATAGCCAGCAGACTTAACTAGTTCGTTACCTAGCTAGACACCTGGCAAAGCAGCTGACTTAACTAGATGACTTAATTAGCTAGCCAGCTTGCTAGGCAACTGACTTAACTAGCTCGCTACCTAG
>NW_007047790.1:0-373 GCF_000164805.1 Carlito syrichta
CGTTCTGTGGGCTCAGACAAATGCAAAGTGACATATGTCCACACTGTAGTATCATACAGAGTAGTTTCACTGCTCTAAAAATCCTCTGTGTGCCACCGGCTTATCCCTCCCCACCCCAACCCCTGGTAGCCACTAATCTTTTCACTGCCTCCATGGTTTGGCCTTTCCAGAATGTCATAGAGCTGGAATCACACCACATGTGGTCTTTTCAGATGGGCTTCCTTCATTTAGTCATATGCCCTTTAAATTCCTCCGTGTCTTTTCATTTCCATGCCAGCTTATTTTTAAGTGATGGACGATATTCTACCCGTGGACACTTCACCTCTTTTTTTTTTGAGTTGGAGTCTCACTCTGTCGCCCAGACTGGAGTGCA
>NW_007047791.1:0-630 GCF_000164805.1 Carlito syrichta
TGCAATGGAATAGAATGGAATGGAGTGGAGTGGAGTGGAGATGAATGGAAATTAGGGGAAAGGAATTGAATGGAGAAGTATGGAATGGAGTGGATAGGAGAGGCATTGTGTGGATTTGAATGTAATTGAATGGAATAGCTTGAAATAGATTGGAATGTAATGCAATGCAATGGAATGGAATCGTTTTGAATTGAATAGAGACGAATGGAATGGAAAGGCATCTAGAGGAATGGAATGGAATGGAGAGGAAAGGAATGGAGAAGAATGGATGGAAGAGAAGCCATGGAAAGGAATGAAAGGGAATGGAGAGGAATGGAATGCAATGGGATAGAATGGAATGGAGTTGAATGGAGTGGAGATGAATGGAAATTAGGGGAATGGAATTGAATGGAGAGGTATGGAATGGTGTGGATAGGAGAGGCATTGTGTGGATTTGAATGTAATTGAATGGAATAGCTTGGAATAGATTGGAATGCAATGGAATGGAATGGTTTTGAATTGAATAGAGACGAATGGAATGGAAAGGCATCTAGAGGAATGGCATGGAATGGAATGGTATGGAATGCAATTCAATGAAGAGGAATGGAATAGAGTGAAATCAAACGGAATGTAGAGGACTGTAGTGGAATG
>NW_007047792.1:0-372 GCF_000164805.1 Carlito syrichta
GCCAGCTAACAAGTTGGCCGAGTAGTCAGCCAATATGTTAAACCAGATAAGTAATCGGCCATATTGTCAGCCAACAAGTTGGCACCTAGCTAACTTGTTACCCAACTAATAAAGAAAGTTAGTTAACTCATTTACCAAGTAGTTAATACAGTAAGATTACTCATTAACCAACTCCTTATGTCAGCTAGCTATCTCATTAGCCAACTAGTTAAGTCAGCTAGCAAAGTTATCTAGCTAATTAGCTAGCTACCTAAGTCAGCTAAGAAAGCTAGCTCACTAGTTAACTATTTAAGTCAGCTACTCAAATCTGCGATGTAACTATTTAGCAAACTAGTTAACTCAGCTTGTTATTCAGCCAGCTAAATATTTAGC
>NW_007047793.1:0-371 GCF_000164805.1 Carlito syrichta
GCTTGTGTATTTAAATGAGAAAGGAGACACCAGCTGGACCCTTGTATCTATTTAAATGAGATGGGAGACACCAGTTGGGTGCTTGTATCTATTTAAATGAGATGGGAGACACCAGCTGGATGGTTGTATCTATTTAAATGACATGGGAGACACCGGCTGGGTGCTTGTATCTATTTAAATGAGATGGGAGACACCCACTTGTGTATTTAAATGAGAAAGGAGACGCCAGCTGGACCCTTGTATCTATTTAAATGAGATGGGAGACACCGGCTGGGTGCTTGTATCTATTTAAATGAGATGGGAGACACCAACTGGGTGCTTGTGTCTATTTAAATGAGATGGGAGACACCAGCTTGTGTATTTAAATGAGA
>NW_007047794.1:0-405 GCF_000164805.1 Carlito syrichta
TAGAGAACCTGTTTATTATCAAGGGCAACAGTGTATAGCCAGAAGGTGCTTTTTTTTTCAACACTCGATATGGACAGTAGGTTGAATAGTTCAACCTTAAATAACACAGAGAGCCTCTCCCCATATATTCAATTTTGGCTAGCCAGGACCTTCCTTGATGTAAAGGAAGTAAGGGAAAAGGAATAAACTAAATGTTGAGCATTTTTATGAGGGAGAAAATAGGCTACGAAATACCACCAGCATAAGAGAGTTTTAGCTTGAGGGGGTTTTGTCCAGGTCTAGTCATCCATCGTTGACTGTTGTCCTTGGCTTCCTTGGCATGGGAGTAATGAACCCAAGCGGGTATTCCATTAACCTTGAGTACTGTAGGAGTGGTGAGGACAACAGTGAATGGCTCTTTCCATG
>NW_007047795.1:0-371 GCF_000164805.1 Carlito syrichta
CTAGTCAGCTAGCTAGTTAAATCAGCTAGCAAACCAACTAGTTGCTTAGCTAACTAGTCAGTTAGCAACACAACTATCTGGTCAGATAACTAGTGGGCTCGCTTGCTTACCATCAGGTCAACTAATAAGTTGGCTCGCTTGCCTGCAATCCAGTCAGCTCGCTCAGCAGCCAAGAGGTCAACTAAATTTTTGGCTCACTCACAGGCCAACAGTTCAGCTAACTAAAGTGGCTAGCTCGCCAGCTGACTAGTTACATCAGCTCACCAGTCGTCTCATTTGCCAGCCAAACAGGTTAAGGCAGCTCACATGTTAGGTCACTTGCCGGCCGACTAGTTAACTCAGCTCACCAGTCGATTCATTCGCTGGCTGAA
>NW_007047796.1:0-370 GCF_000164805.1 Carlito syrichta
AAATTTCAAAGTTTGTAATACTTTCTGCTCATAGAGAGTATCCTACTAAGGACGTACAGGACATGTGTCATGCTTGACAGTTTCTTAAAATAATTTTTTCCATGATGCTGTGTTATGAATTTGATGACTCATTTATTTGTGTGTACAGTTTTGGGCTGGCTTTTTCTCATCGTTTTCAATTTCATTTTATTTGTTGCATGTGTAAAACACATGGTTCATTCAAAAATCAAAATTATTTTTGAAGGTACAGATAATTATTTCCTCCAGCCCTGGCTTATCTTTCCAACATTAAAAAAAAAATAAGCAAATATGTTTATGTACACATACATGTGTTTTTATTTATCTTTTTTTCATACACATAACACTATAT
>NW_007047797.1:0-371 GCF_000164805.1 Carlito syrichta
CAAAAAACCAAAAAAAACCCCAAACAAAACCAACCAAACAAGAATCTTTGATTTAGGAACGTTTTCTTTCAAAAATTAGTAGTCAGAACAAAAATAGTTAAAAAAAATTAAAACATAAAAAATACATACTAACAATATTCATTAGTAAAATATTCTAATTATAATAATTAACAATTTTGGTAAAATACTTACATCTTCATTAAAGTCAATTATTTTACAGCCCAAGAACAGAGTGAAGATTTAAAAGCTCAAGAAAATTACAACAGAATAACTGAAATGAAGCAGCACATGATCAGAAGTCAGTCAAGAAGCAGAAAAGAGTTGCTAAACTATCATATTAATGGAAATCAAATTGAAATTAGCCTCATAAA
>NW_007047798.1:0-368 GCF_000164805.1 Carlito syrichta
ACAGGCCTGAGCATAGGGGCAGTCTCACTGCCACAACGAACTCCACCAGCTGGGCTCAGGCAATCCTTCCACCTGGTGTCCTCAGCTGGTCACAAATACGCAGACTCAGGCAGTCCACCTGCCTCGACCTCTGAATGGAAGAGATGCCAGGCTGAGCCCCTGAGCCTGGCCTGTGGTTGTGGTTGTGGGTATTAGTATTCTGATTCAGAATCACGCTTTGTCACCCAAGCTGGAATGCAGAAGCCCACCGTCAGCCACTGTGGCCTCCTCCGGCTGGGTTCCAGTGATCCTCCTGCTGCAGCAGCCCAAATGGCCAGAACGACAGGCAAGTGCCACCATGCTCAGTTCATTTATTTGGCTTCTTGTAG
>NW_007047799.1:0-367 GCF_000164805.1 Carlito syrichta
AAAACAGGAAAATAATAAAGAAAAATTAATTACGCCAAAAGATTAATAAAACTAGTAAACCACTAGTCACACTAGCCAAGGATAAAACAAACAACAAAAAAACACAAGTCATTAATATTATAAATAAAAGAGGGGTCATCACTATTGATCCCATTGATATTGGAAGAATAACAAGGGAATATTATGAACAATTTTGTGCCCACAAATTAGATAACTTAGATTAAATGGACCAATTCCTTAAAAAAACACAATTTATCAAAACTCACACAAGAAGAAATACATAATCTGGATAATCTATTAAACACATCCAATCATTAATTAATAACCTTCCCAAATAGAAAGCACCAGGTCTATATCATTTCACTAG
>NW_007047800.1:0-367 GCF_000164805.1 Carlito syrichta
ACTCCATTCACCTACCTGTGTGCTGTGCTTGCATGCCTTTTCCCGTGGCTGGGAGCCTGGTGGTGAGGGGGTACTGTTTTGAGCCTAGTTCCCATCTCACTATGTGAGGGATGTCCGACTGCTTCACTCTAACCCTCTGTGGGATGGACTTGGATGTCTTTGTTTTTACCTCACAGCCTGTCCACAGCACAGTGAGTGACATCGGAGAAGACCAGCGTGAATATGCTCAGAAAATTCAAGACAGCTGTTACATCACTAATACCTTTCACTGCAGGGAGTCAAGGCCAGCCCGGGTTGTAACCTGGGCAGGTTACAATTCTGTTCTTAGCAGGAGCTGCCAGGTAGAATTCTGGTTTTACTAAAAACA
>NW_007047801.1:0-487 GCF_000164805.1 Carlito syrichta
CCACCATGACTAAGTAGGCTTCATCCCCAGGATGCAGGGCTGGTTCAACATTCACAAGACCATAAATGTCATTAAATACATCAATAGATGTCAAAACAAGAACCACATGATATCTCATTAGATGCAGAAAAAGCTTTTGATAAAATCCAGCATCCTTCTTGATAAAAACCCTCAAACACCTGGATATAGAAGGAACATACCTCAATATAGTAAGTGCCATCTATTATAAACCCACAGCTAACATATTGCTAAATGGACAGAAACTGGAAACCTTTCCCCCTGAAAACTAGAAGAAGACAAGGCTGCCCAGTCTCACACCTTCTGTTCAATATTGTATTGGAAGTCCTAGTTCAGACAATTAGTCATGAGAAGAAAATCAGGGGTATCCAAATAGAAAAAGAGGAAGTCAAGTTATCCCTCTTTGCTAATGATATGATCCTATATCTTGAAAATCCAAGAGAATCTGTCAAAAACCTGCTTGCACTGA
>NW_007047802.1:0-395 GCF_000164805.1 Carlito syrichta
CCAGACGCCTACCTGGGTAGCTAGCTATTTAAGTCAGCTGGGTAGCCAGCTGGCTAGCTAATTAAGTCACCTAGTTAACTCAGCTCGCTAGCCAACTTGTTAGCTATGTAGCTAGGTAGTTAAGTCAGCTGGTAAGCCAGTGGTCTACATAGGAAGCTATCTAGTTAAGTCCACTGGCTAGCCACCTGACTAGCTAGCGTAGTCAGCTAGTTAAGTCAACTTGCTAGCCAGCTGACTAACTAGTTATGCCAGCTGGTTGAGTCAGCTGGCTAGGCAAGGTGGTAAGGTGGTTAAGTCAGTTAATTTAAGTGGCTAGTCAACTGGGTAACTAGGTATCTCGCTAGTAAAGTCAGCTGGCTAGCCAGGTGACTAGCTGGTTAAGTCAGCTAGTTAAA
>NW_007047803.1:0-375 GCF_000164805.1 Carlito syrichta
CCATTTCTCTCTATTCCATTCGATTCAATTTCATTGTTCTCCATTCTTTTTCTTTCCATTCCATTCCTCTATCCCATTGCTCTCTATTGCATTCCATTTCTCTGCATTCCATTCCAATCCTTTTCTCTCAATTACTTTCTATTTCTTCCCTTGTTTAAATTTTTATTTGGAGTTGGAATCTCACTCTGTCACCCAAACCGGAATGCAGTGGCTGCTCTACTGCCACCGCAGGTTCGACCTGCAGTGGTCTACATTAATCTTTCCGCCTCAGCTTTCCAAGTACCTGGAACTACAGATGCGTGGTACCCCCTCCGGCTAATTTTTGATTTATATAGTGATGAGGTCTCATCAAGTTACCCAGGCGGGTCTCAAACC
>NW_007047804.1:0-365 GCF_000164805.1 Carlito syrichta
TGAAGTGACAGATGCAAATGCTATATTATCAGTAAGTGCTTTTAATGTGAATAAATGAAACATTACAATCAAAACGCAGAAATTGTTAGATTGGATAGTAAAACAGTGTCCAACTAATTGTTCTCTATAAGAAACACAATTAAAGTTAAAGGATGTAATACAAATAATGTGTTAGGTCAGAAAGAGGTATATCATGCAAACAACAACCAAAAATATGCTGGAGTGGCTATAGCAATATCAAGCAAAATAAGCTTTAAAAGCAATAAAAGGTTACTAGAAGCAAAGAAGAACATTTTATGATAAAGTGTAAGTCCATAAAGAAGATATAAAAATAATCATATATACCTAACAACAGAGGACCAAAA
>NW_007047805.1:0-365 GCF_000164805.1 Carlito syrichta
ATTTTATGCAGTGGGTACCACTATGATCCTATTTCACAAGTAAAAAAAAAATTAGAGTCAAATAGGTTAAGTGACTTGCCCAAGGTCGCATAGCTATTAGTGACAGAATCACACTGTGCTCAAGACATGGACACTCCAGCGTTTGCTGTCAAGGTCTTTCTACACCCCCCACAAACAGGTGTCCTTGGGTCCAAGGATATGTACGCTGGCCTCACAGATTACCCTCTGAGAACAGACCCAGAGAAAAGGCCTGTTCTAGCCCAGGAAGCAGACTTGAGGCCTGTGGGACAGGAAATTCTAGGCCTTGCCTGCCCAGAAAATAGCTGAAAAGAGAAAGTATGGTCCCCTGGTCCCATGCTCTCCAC
>NW_007047806.1:0-400 GCF_000164805.1 Carlito syrichta
AAAGTGGGATTCCAGGGGAAGCAATGTCCCCAGGTGAGAGATGTGTCCCTGGACTTTCTTAGGGGAAGGTCCTCGATGCTGAGTCAGAATGTCAGCCAGCCTGGGACACATTTCTTCCCTTGGAGAGGAGAACTGGCAGAAACCTGGCCAGGGAAACTCGGGAACTCCCACACCAAAGTGAGGGCAGCCATTGGGGGAGGTTGTGGCTGGAAGGTTCTGAGATTGGGGGACCCTCATATGTGGGCAGGGCAGATGTGGAAAGACTGAGGGCAGATTTTGCAGGAGAATGGGTTTCTTTCTCTCTCTCTTTCTTTCTTTCTTTTCTTTCCTCACTAGGTTGAGCAGGCTGCTCTCAAATCTCCCAAATCTGGATATTCTCTCGGCCTGAGGCTCCCAAATT
>NW_007047807.1:0-364 GCF_000164805.1 Carlito syrichta
CAGCTCGATAGCCAGTTGACTTAACTAGGTGAGTTAACTAGCTAACCAGTAGTCTAGACAACTGACAACTATCTAGCTACCTGGCTAGTCAGAAGTCTAGCCATCTGACTTAACTAGGTGACTTAGGTAGCTAGCCAGCTGACTAGCAGGCTAACCTAACTGCCTAGATACCTAGCTAGCAAGCTGGCTAGCCTGCTGACTTAACTAGATAGCTATCTATGCAGCCCACTTGTTTGCCAGCTGACTTAACGACCTAGTTACCTAGCTAACCAGCTGGCTAGTGAGCTGACTTAGCAAGGTTAGAAAACTAGCTAGCTAACTGGCAAGAAAGCTGACTTAACTAGCTAGCTATCCAGCTAGGTAG
>NW_007047808.1:0-444 GCF_000164805.1 Carlito syrichta
GCCGAATAGTTAGTTCAGAATACCAGCATGCCAACTCGGTAACCGAGCTAATTAGTGGGCCAACTCGTCAGTCAACTAGTTGAGCAAGCTAACTAGTTGGCCGACTAATCGCCCAATTTATTAAGCCAGGTAACAAGTCAGTCGAATAGTCAGCCAACATGGTAAACCAGCTAAATAGTTGGCTGGCTATTTAAGTCACTAATTAGCTAACTATTTAAGTAAGCTACTTAAGTCTGCTACCTAACTAGTTAGCTAATTAGCAAATTAGCTGGCTATTCAACTGGTTAAATAGTTACATAACTATTTAATTCAGGTAGTTAAGTCATCTAGCTAACTAGTAAAGTCATCCAGTTAAGTCAGTCAGCTAAGTAGTTAAGTCAGCTGGTTAAGTCAGCTAGCTAAGTCAGCTTTTTAATTTAGTCAGCTGGTTAAGACAGCTAGCTA
>NW_007047809.1:0-503 GCF_000164805.1 Carlito syrichta
CTTCCTACCTCCAGTCTTCTAGGACTCCAACCTGTCATTAACTCTTTGCTACAAAAGGGATATCTGCACCCCCACTAACTCCCCGTTCAATACCCCCATTTTAGCAGTGCAAAAACCAAATGGCACTTAGCACTTAGTGCAGGATCTAAGACTCATTAATGCAGCTGTCATCCCCATCCACCCGCTAGTTCCTATCCCCTATGCCATCTTATCTTCAATTCCTCCAACTGCTACTCACTTCTCGGTTCTCGACCTTAAAGATGCATTCTTTACCATCCCCCTGGCAGCAGACTCACAAAATATTTTCGTGTTCATGTGGACTGATCCAATATCTCGCCATTCACAACAACTCACTTGGACAGTCCTACCACAAGGCTTTCGAGATAGCCCCTACCTCTTTAGTCAAACCTTAGCAGCAGATCTTAAGTCTCTCTCACTTACCAAATCCACCCTTATTCAATACATAGATGACCTCCTCCTGTGTAGCCCTTCCTTAGCTGATT
>NW_007047810.1:0-752 GCF_000164805.1 Carlito syrichta
TGGACTGAGGCGTTTCCCATGAAACATGAAACGGCTCAAATAGTAGCCAAGAAGCTCCTAGAAGACATCATGCCGAGGTATGGGTTCCCTATCCAAATAGGATCAGACAATGGACCAAGCTCTGTCTCTAAGGTAACACAGGGAATAGCTCGGGTTCTTGGGGCAGACTGGAAATTACATTGTGCATATAGATCCCAAAGTTCAGGACAGGTAGAGCGTATGAATAGAACATTAAAAGAGACCCTAACCAAATTAGCCTTGGAGACTGGCGGTGACTGGGTGACTCTCCTCCCCTTCGCCCTCTATAGAGTGCATAACTCCCCTTATAAAATGGGCCTCACTCCTTTCGAAATCATGTTTGGCATTCCGCCGCCTATTGTTCCGAACTTGAAATCTGAAACCCTGACTGAATTCGATGACCAACAACTTCTTTTTTCTTTGCGGGCACTACAAAGGGCACATGAACAGGTGTGGCCCATTCTAAAGGCTGTCTATGAGACCGGGCCAACCCCGGACCTGCACCGTTATACACCAGGAGACTGGGTGTACGTCCGATGCCACCAGCACCAGACACTGGAGCCACGCTGGAAAGGGCTCTATGTTGTTGTCTTAACCGCACCCACTGCACTCAAGGTAGACAGCATCGTCCCGTGGATCCACTACACCCACGTCCGACCAGCTGAGCCGTTTGCAGTACTGCAGGACTACGTGCCGGAATGGAAAAGCAAATGGGACAAGGACAATCCTCTAAA
>NW_007047811.1:0-398 GCF_000164805.1 Carlito syrichta
CTAATGAGATAGCAAGAAGACTTATTGAGTTAGTTAATGAGCTAGCTACCTCCTTTTACTAGTTTTTAAATGAGTTAACTATCTGACTTAACTAGTTGCTTAATGAGTTAGCTAGATGATTTTACTGGATGGTTGATGATTCGGCAGAATATTTAGCTGTTTTAACACATTGGGTGACTACACGACGGACTTGTTAGCTGGCTTAACAAGTTGGCCGACTAGTCTGCAAACTAGTTAGCTGGGGTAGATAGTTGAATGACGAGTTGACCCACTAGTCAGCTTTTTTCACTATTTGGATGACTGGTGTGCTGACCTATCTATTCGGCCAACTAGTAGGTCGATTAGTTTGATGGCCTAACTTGTCGGTGACTAGTTAGCTGAGCTAACTTGTCATCTGA
>NW_007047812.1:0-362 GCF_000164805.1 Carlito syrichta
CCAAAGACATCACATTGCTCGACTTCAAATTTTACCACAAGACCACAGTAACAAAAACAGGGTTGTGTTGATACAAAAATAGACACGTAGAACAGTGGGGCAGAATTGACAACTCAAACATAATACCATTGCTTTATACCATTTCATTTTTGACAAAGTCTACAAAAATAAACATTAAGGAAAGAACACTATTTAACAAATGATGCTGGTAAAACTGGACCCCTATGCAGAAAAATAAAGCTGGACATCTTGCTCTCACCATATACAAAAATTAACTCAAGATGAATTTGTAACTCAAGATGAATGAATTCATCACCAAGACCTCAAAAGAAAAAGCAGCTAAATACAAAACTGATAACTGA
>NW_007047813.1:0-362 GCF_000164805.1 Carlito syrichta
CAGCTAGATCATCAGCTGGCTAGCCAGCTGGCTAATGAGTTCAGTTACCTAATTGAGTCAACAGGCTAGCCAGCTGGCTAGTTGGTTAATTCGGCTAGTTAATTCAAGTGGCTATCTATTGACTAGCTAGGTAGCTAACTAGTTAAGTCATCTTGCTAATCTGCTGGCTAGATGTTTAAATCAGCTAGAAAGTTCAACTGGCTAGACACCTGGCTAGGTAGGTAGCTAGCTAATTAAGTCAGGTGGCTTACTGACAGGTTAGCTGTTTAACTCAGCAAGTTAAGTGAGCTTTTTAGCTGGCGTTCTAGCTAGGTGGCTAGCTAGTGAAGCCAGCTGGCTAGCTGGATGTCTACCTAGTTTAC
>NW_007047814.1:0-400 GCF_000164805.1 Carlito syrichta
ATAGCCAGCTAGCTAATCAGCTAGCTAGTTAAGTCAGATAACAAATCAGGTAGTTGTTTATCTAAGTAGTCGACTAGCAACTCAGCTAGCTGTTCATCTAACTAGTGGAATCGTTTGCTTTCCATCAGGTCAGCTAATTAGTCGGCTCACTTGCCTGCCATCTGGTTCGCAAACTAGTCAGCTCACGTGCCAGTCAACAGGTCAAATAACTTGTCAGGTCACTCGCAGGCCAACAGGTCAGCTAACATGTTGGCTTCCTCACCAGCCGACTAGTTAAGTTAGCTCACTGGTTGGCTTGCTCGCCGGTCAACTAGTTAAGGCAGCTCACCCGTCAACTCACTGGCAGACCGACTAATTAACTCGGCTTACCAGTAGGCTCAATCGTCAATCGACTAGTTAA
>NW_007047815.1:0-453 GCF_000164805.1 Carlito syrichta
CTAACAGCTGGATAGCCCATGACTTAACTAGCTGACATAACTAGATAGCCTGATGTCTAGCCAGCTGACTTAACTAGCTACATACCTACATAGCCCACTGAATTTCCAGCTGACTTAACTACCTAAATACCTAACTAATTTGCTGGCCAGCGAGCTTACTTAACTAGTTGACTCATCTAGCTAGCCAGCTGATAGCCAGCTGACTTAACAAGATAGATACTTGAATAGACATCTGGCTAGTCAGCTGACTAAACTAACTTAACTAGCTAGCCCGCTGACTTACCTAGCTGACTTAACTAGCTAGCTACCTAGCTAGCCAACTGACTTAACTAGCTGACTTAGCTAACTACCTAGCTAGCCAGCTGGCTGGCCAGCTGACTTAACTAGCTGACTTAACCAGCTAGCCAGATGGCTAGCCAGATGACTTAACTAGCTGACTCAACTAGATAGCCA
>NW_007047816.1:0-361 GCF_000164805.1 Carlito syrichta
CCTGGGCTCCTAGCCCTTTCTCAGTCCTCAGCCTTTCAACCATCTCCTCTTTTAATAACAGTTTTTCATAAAGTCTCCCGTGACCTTCTGGTGAACAAATCCAATGACCCCAGCCTACTTAAGTCTCTGGGATATTTCATACACTAATTCAATGAGTGTTTATTTGTCATCCACTGTGTGTCAGCATTAGGCTCTGACTGGGTTCACTGTAATAATAATAATAATAATAATAGTAATAATAATAATCATAAAACCTCCCCTTCCACTCCCCCAAAACCACCAAAAACTAAAAACCAAAAACAAATAAATCAAAAATAAAAACAAAAACGTAACCAAACTAAGCAACAGCAAAAAAAAAAAA
>NW_007047817.1:0-361 GCF_000164805.1 Carlito syrichta
ATGCTCTGTAGATTTTTCGGATTGAGGACTCGTGTAACCCAGATTCCTTATTCTTTCGTACCAAAAGGTAGTTGCCTATAAATTTGGACTCCATTTTCCAGATTCATGCTCGAAAACAACTGATTCGTGTTTAGCCCATAGCAAGATGACCCTAAGCTTTTTTGTGATTGAGAACCCAAGTAACACAGATTCCTTCTTCTTACTTAGCAATACGCAGTGAAGTTTTCTGTATGTGAGGACTCCCATTACACAGATTCCTATTTCAAAAACCTGACTCGTGATTACATCTTAGGAAGACGGCCTGTAGTTTTTGGGATTGAGGACTCATATAAGTAATATTCCTTATACTTCCTTAGCAGTA
>NW_007047818.1:0-360 GCF_000164805.1 Carlito syrichta
TAGCTGACTTCACTAGCTAGCTGAATGTTTAGCTGACTTGTTAGCTTACTTCACAAGCTAATTGTCTAGCTAGTTGACTTAACTAGCTGACTAGCAACTGGGTTGGATAGCTGGCTAGCCAGCTGTCTTAACTAGCTAGCTAAATGATTGTCTACATGGCTAGCCATCTGGCTTGACTAGCTAGATAGCTGGCTGGATAGCTGGCTAGGCAGCTGGCTAGCTAGCTAGTGGGCTGACCAACTCCCTACCAGACAGAATAAATAGCCCTCCATCTGGCTGGACGGTCGGATAGCCAGCTGTCTTAATTAGCCAGTCACTCTGCTGGTGAGCCAGCTAGCCAGCTGACTTAACTAGCTGCCA
>NW_007047819.1:0-360 GCF_000164805.1 Carlito syrichta
GGCTATCTTCCTAGCTAGCCAGCTGATTTTACTAGCTGAAATAACTAGCTAGCCAGCGATGTAGCCATCTGACTTAAGCAGTTTTTTAACTACCTAGCTAGCTGGCTAGCCAACTTATGTAAAGAGGTAACTTAACTAGCTAGCCAGCTGCTTAGCCAGCTGACTTAAATACTTGATTAATGAGCTAGAAAGCTGACCAACCAGGTGACTAAACTAGCTGACTTAGCTTGATATCCAGAAGGCTAGTCCTCTGACTCAACTAGATCTGTACTACTCTAGCCACCTGGATTGGGAACTGATTTATCTAGGAGACAATTAGCTAGCCTGCTGGCTAGCCAACAGACTTAAATAGGTCACAAC
>NW_007047820.1:0-399 GCF_000164805.1 Carlito syrichta
CAATCCATTCTATTCCATACCTCTCCATTCCATACCATTCCATCCCATTCCTCTCCATTCTATCCCATTCTTCTGCATTCCAATCCATTCCACTGGAATCCATTCCATTGCATTCCATTCCTCTACATTCCAGCCCATTCCATTCCATTCCTTTCCTGTCCATTCATTTCTACTCCATTCCATTCACTCAATTCCATTCCACTCCATTCCATTCCATTTGATTCCATTCCATTCCTTTCCTATCCAGTCCATTGCATTCCTTTCCATTCCATTTAATTCCACTCCACTTCATTCCACTCCATTCCATCCCATTCCTCTCCATTCCATTCCTCTCCATCTATTCCATTCCCTACCCTTCCATTCCTTTCATTTCCATTCCATTCTTCTTCATTCCTTTCC
>NW_007047821.1:0-359 GCF_000164805.1 Carlito syrichta
TATGATGCCCCTTCCACGGTGGAAGGGATCCTATGGAATTAACCTGCCACTAGGTGGCTAACTAATAACCCCAGGGAATGGTGCCATATATGTCACTCAGTGTCATTTTTGCTGCTGGCAGATCAGTCACTCAATCATGGCCACAGCAAGACCATCTTTGTTGAGTGGAAATCCATGTTGCTGAGCTCATAATAGCTCTTCCCTGTTACTATGGCTTCTGTGATCAGCTGGGAAAGAGGGTGACTGGCATCCACAGAACAGGTTATCATATCTACTTGATTATTAACCTCCTTCTCTTTTTGAGTTTACTCTTTGTTAAGCATTCACAGGGGATCAGTGAATTAGTAACTAATTGCACA
>NW_007047822.1:0-356 GCF_000164805.1 Carlito syrichta
CACTTAAATATAAGATCTGATTGTCCTGAACAGTAGACAGAGCATGGAGATTATGAACTGCATGTCATTTAACATATTTTTGTAAACAGAAATTTTCTATATCTTAAATTATGTTTATAGTATGATGTCAACTTACAGAAAAAATTGAATGTAGAACCAGACCCGAAGTTCCTCTCTTAAACAAAACAGCAGTTATTTAGTTTTTGGAAAATAACATTATCTTTCAAATGGGATTAGTGTTTTAAGTGTATTATTAGTTTGGCAGTTTTATCATTTTCTCTCGTTTCCATAGTTTCTTTGTAAGAACTATAAGCCTAAGTAGTTCACCTACATGAATATATTTAAGCACAATTATC
>NW_007047823.1:0-355 GCF_000164805.1 Carlito syrichta
AGCTCAGCCAATCCTCTTGTGTCTGCCTCTCAAAGTGCTGGGATTACAAATGTGAGCTATTGTGCCCAGTTGAAGTGATTTCATTTATTTCATATAGGATTGTCCAAGATAATTCCCAGTGAGAAGATAGCATGTGAGCAGAAACTTGCAAGAAGCAAGGGATATTTGGGCAAGGAGCGTCCAGACAGAAGAAACAGCAAGTGTAAAATCCACAAGGAAGCAGCATGCTTGATGTGTTTGAGGAAAAGCAAGGATATCCTATGGCTGGGACACAGTAATAAGAAGTGTGGCAGGTGATGATGTCAGATAGATGGGGTGGGTGGGGCAGATCAGAGCGTACAAGTGCTCATATAGG
>NW_007047824.1:0-355 GCF_000164805.1 Carlito syrichta
GGGATATGGAAGTATCTAGCTAGTTAAGTCAGTTGGCTCGTCACCTATCTAGTGATGTCAACTAGTTAAGTCAGCTGGCTAGTCAGCTGGCTAAATAGTTAAGTCAGCTAGTTGAATGTGCTGGCTAGTCAGTTGGCTAGCTGGTTAAGTCAGCTAGTTAGTTCAAGTGGTTAGCCAACTGGTTAGCTAAGTAGCTAGCAAGTTAAGTCAGCTGGCTAGCCAGTTGGCCTGCTAGTTAAGTCAGCGTGCTAAGTGAGCTGGCTAGCCAGCTGGCTAGCTAGGTGGAAAGCTAGTTAATCCAGCTGGCTAGCCAGATGGCTATCTTGTTAAGTCAGCTAGTTAAGTTGGCTGATTA
>NW_007047825.1:0-478 GCF_000164805.1 Carlito syrichta
CTAGCTCACTAGAGAGCTAACTATTTAAGTCAGCTACTTAAGTCTGCTACCAAACTAGATAGCTAATTATTAAATCAGCTAGATATTCAACTAGTTAAATAGTTAGTTAACTATTGAATTCAGGTAGTTAAGTAAGCTAGCTAATGAGTTAAGTCAGCTAGCTAAGTAGTTGAGTAACCTAGCTAAGTCAGCTGGTTAAGTCAATTTTCTTATTTAATCAGCTGGTTAAGACAGCTAGCTAGCTAGCTAGCCAACGGGTTAAATCAGCAGGCTGAGTCAGGTAGTCAGCTAGTTAACTAACGGGTTAGGTCAGCTGGTTGAGTCAGCTAGCTAGCTAGTTAGCAAACGGACTGAGTCAACTGATTGAGTAGACTAGCTAGGTAGTTAGCTAACGAGTTAATTCAGCTGGATGGTCAGCTAGCTAACTAGATATCTAATGAGTTAAGTCAGCTGGATGAGTCAGCTAGCCTGCTCATTA
>NW_007047826.1:0-516 GCF_000164805.1 Carlito syrichta
TAGCTAACAAGTTAAGTCAGCTGGTTGAGTCAGCTAGATAGCTCATTATCTAACGAGTTAAGTCAGATGATTAAGTCAGCTAGCTAGAATGTTAGATAACAAGTATGCTAACTACTAGCCATCTGGCTAACTCAGCTAGCTAACTGGGCAGCTAACTATTTAAGTCAGCTTGTTAGCTAGGTAGCTACATAGTTAGCTAATTTCTTAAGTCAGCTGGCTAGCTAGGTAGTTAGCAAGTTAGCTAACTATTTAAGTTAGCTGAGTAGCTAGGTTGTTAGGTTGTTAAGTCAGCTACTTTAGTTAGCTGGCTAGCCAACTGCTAGCTACATAGTAAGCTAGTTAAGTCAGTTGGTTATTCAGCTGGCTAACTGGTTAATTCAGTTTGTTAAGACAGCTGGCAAGCCAACCTGGTAATGAATTTAACTAGCTAGTTCAGTCAGCTAGATAGGTACCTGGCTAGCTAGTGATGTCAGTGAGTTAAATCAGCTGGGTAGCCAACTGGGTAGGTGGTTAAGT
>NW_007047827.1:0-434 GCF_000164805.1 Carlito syrichta
CAGGGTGCCTGAATGAAACGTCATTGTACCCCTCCCCTTAACTGTACCCCCCAAAACCATAAAAAAAACTACTGATTAATGAAAAAAAAAAAAAAAAAAAAAGAAAATAAAAACAATGGATGATGGGTTGCAATTTTAAGCCAGTGATCAGGAAAGTCTGTCTTATCGTTAATTTAGAGAAATTAACATTGGTTCTATGACTAGAACATCAAGAATAAAGAACCAGCCAAGGAGAGACTGGGGATAAAAGATTCAGTCAAGGAAAACAGGTAGTCTAATGACTTGAATATGGTGTTTGAGATCAGCACAGAGAAAGTAGGTGTGTTTGGAGGCTAATAAGTGATGAGAGCAGTAATGGATAGTAACATAGAACCCAGTAGAGGCCTTTGTATTAGTTTCCTAGGGCTGCCATAACAAATGACCACAAACTTTAT
>NW_007047828.1:0-463 GCF_000164805.1 Carlito syrichta
AGGTCCTGGGACATGACAGAGTCCCAGGAAAGAAGGGCAGGACTTTGATGGCTCCATTTCGTTGACCAACGAATTGCTCCTCCTAAGCCACTAGGTGTTTTGGCCTCATTTCTGAAAACCACCTGTCTCAAGGATTCAGGTTTCCGCTCACATTCCCAGCTGATACTCAGCCAGGAGTCTGCACAGCTGCTGGGTAACGGGGGAGAATGTGGGCCCTTTTCCTCGCATTAAAGCCTTTATCCTGAGGGTGAGGCCACAAAACAGGGTGTGGCTAGGAAGTATCCTGACCCCATAGCCCACCAGCAGTCTTTCTGAGGGGGACTCCAGAAACATTTTGTTAAACAGAGGGTCTTTGCCGTGAGTATGAGGCCTTTGGAGACGGCTCTATTTGCAGGCATGCACGTGAAAAGTTGGTCCATCTTCTGCCTCCAGTTGGAGCTTTCAACTTTGAAAACATCCAGGA
>NW_007047829.1:0-765 GCF_000164805.1 Carlito syrichta
ACACAAATGTTATGTAATGTAATGAACTGGAAAGGAAAGAAATGCAAGGAACAGGAATAGCAAGGAATGGAATGAGATTGAATGCAAAGTAATGGAATGGTAAGGAATGGAATGGCATGGCATGGTATGGAATGGAATTGAATGGAGAGGAATGGAATCCTATTGAATGGAATGGAATAGAAGGGAGAGGAATGGAATGGCGAAGTATTGAATGGAATGGAATGGAATGTGGAGGAAAGGAATGGAATTGAATGAATTGGTGTACAAGGGAATGGAATAGAGAGGAATGGAGAGGAATTGAATGGAACGGAATGTAATGGTATGGAATGGAATGGAGAGGAAAGAACTGGAATAGAATAGAATGGAATGCAATGGAATGGAGTGTAATGGAACGTAATGCTATGGAGAGAAATAGAGCAGAAAGGAATGGAATGGAGAGAAATGGAATGTAGAGTTATAGAATGTAATGCAAAGAATGGAATGCAATGGAATGGAGAGGAATTGAAAGAAATGAAATTGAAAAAAATGGGAAGTAATTGAAGGCATGCAATGAAGAAGAAGGGAATGGATTGAAATGCAATGGAGAGGAATGAAATTGTGAGGAGTGGAATGGAAAGGAATGGAGAGAAATTGTAAGTAATGGAATGGAATGGAATGGCAATGAAAGGAATGGAGAGAAATTGAAAGTAATGGAATGGAAGGGAGAGCAATGGAATGGAAAGAAAAGTAATGGAGACGAATGGAGAGGAATGGAATGGAGAGGGA
>NW_007047830.1:0-352 GCF_000164805.1 Carlito syrichta
CTGGCTAGTCAACTGACTTAACTAGCTGACTAAACCAGCTAGTTAGCTGGCAAGCCCGTAAACTGAACTAGCTAGTTAAATAGCTAGACAGCTGGTTAGCCAGCTGATTTAACTAGCTGACATAACTAGCTAGCTACCTACGTAGCCCATGGCTTGCTAACTGACTTAACTACCTAGCAACCTAGCTAACTATCGGGCAAGAGAGTTGACTAAACTAGGTTACTTAACTAGCTAGATAACTGGCTAGACAGCTGACTTAACTATCTACCTAAGCAACTAGGCAGCTGGCTAGCCAGCTGACATAGCTAGATGATTTAACTTGCTAGCCAGGTGACTGAACTATCTGACTTAA
>NW_007047831.1:0-395 GCF_000164805.1 Carlito syrichta
ATTTCAGAAATCCTTTGCTGACAGCTGCAGACCGTCTGTAAACCTGGCTGTACTGGGTGTATCTCTGCTATTCTAGCAAAGCCAGCTGGGGGCACGAGAGACAGAGGCACAGAATCAGAGCCCTCTCTGCAGCCAGGGCACCTGGGCTCAGAGAGATGGCCGCCGGGGGCGGGAGGTGGAGGCCGCAGACACACAGCCCACCTCTGCCACTTGTCTGCTGGGCGGCCTTGACTCAACATCTCTGAGATTGCATTTCTTCAGGAAAAATGGGGATGAGGATGAGGATGCCTGCTTCATACGAGTTACTGCAAAGATTAAAGGGGCAATGTCAGCCGGACTCGATGGCTCAGCCTGTAATCCCGCACCTTGGGAGGCTGAGGTGAGTGGATTGCCTG
>NW_007047832.1:0-351 GCF_000164805.1 Carlito syrichta
ATCTATGAAGATGCTTTTTCCATTGCTCAAAACAATTTTTGAACTCATCATTGTTGATGCTGTTTAGTGTTTCTGCCATTTTTTTTTTAACCTCCTCTGCATCAGCAAAACATTTTCCTTTGAGGATTTTTCTCATCCAGGGGAAAAATGAACAAACAAAAAATCACTCAGGGCAAGATTTGGCGAATAGGAAGGGTAGGGCATGGAGGTCATGCCGTTTTTGGTAGGAAAAAAACCCCAAAAACTGCTGAACACTCAGCACAGTGGACAGGCGCATTCATAAGTTACTCGTCATGAAATAGGTAAACGTGTTGAATCTCCAAAAAAAAATTCAGTGAAACCTAACACAGC
>NW_007047833.1:0-411 GCF_000164805.1 Carlito syrichta
AATGGAAAGGAATGGAAACGAATGGAATGGAGAAGAACGGAATGAAGAGCAATAGAATGGAAATGAATGGAACGGACTGAAACACAATGGAGGGCAATTGAATGAAATGGATGACAGAGGGATGGAATGGAGAGGAATGGAATGGAATGGAAAGGAATGGAACGGAACGGAATGGAATGGAATGGGATGGAATAGAATGGAATGGAATGGAATGGAGAAGAATGGAATGGAATGGTAGGAACAGAATGGGATGCAATGGAGAAGGATGGAAGGGAATGGAGTGGAATGGAAGGAACCGAATGGGATGGAATGGAGAGTAATGGAATGGAATGAAATTGAATGGAGAGGAATGGAAAGAATGGAATGGAATAGAATGGAAAGAAATGGAATGGAATGGAAATGAATGAAATG
>NW_007047834.1:0-349 GCF_000164805.1 Carlito syrichta
AGCAGGATAGTTGTTCAAGTCAGCTAGTTAAGTAAGCTGGCTAGCCTACTGGCTATGTAGGTAGTGAGCAAGTTAAGTGAGGTGGCTAGCCAGCTGCCTTGCTGTGTTCCTAGTTTGTTAATTCAGATAGCTAGCCAGCTGGCTACCTAGTTAAGTCACCTAGTTATGTCACCTAGCTAGTCAGCTGGTTCGCTAGCTAGCTAGGTAGTTCAGTCAACTGGCAAGCCAGTTAATTCAACTTGCTAGGAAGCAGGACAGATAGTTAAGAGAGCTAGTTAAGTCAGCTGAGTAGCAAGCTGGCTGGCTATGTTTTCACCTATTTAAGTCTGTTGTCTAGCCAGCTGGCTAG
>NW_007047835.1:0-3633 GCF_000164805.1 Carlito syrichta
TCCGATCTGTTCCATTAAATTACATTCCATTCCATTTTGTTACTCTATATTCCATTCCATTCCTTTGCTCTCCATTCCATTCCATTCCATTCTATTCCATTCTATTCCTTTACTCTCCATTCAATTTCATTCCTTTCCGTTACTCTCCATTCCATTCCAATCCATCCCATTCCATTCCATTCCGTTACTCTCCATTCCATTTTTTCCCATTCCATTCCATTCCATTCCGTTACTCTCCATTCCGTTACTCTCCATTCCATTCCATTCCATTTCGTAACTCTCCAGTGCATTCCAATCCATTCCATTCTATTCCATAGTTTTCCATTCCATTCCGTTACTGTCCATTCCATTTAATTCCATTTCAATCCGTTACTCTCCATTCCATTAACTTCCATTGCATTCCATTACTCTCCAGTCCATTCCACTCCATTCCTTTTTCTCCTTTCCATTCCATTCCATTCCGTTACAATCCATTAAAATCCATTCCATTCCAGTTCATTCCATTCCACTCAATTCCATTCCATTACACTCTGTTACATTCCATTCTGTTACTCTCCATTCCATTTCATTCCACTCCTTTCCATTCCAATCCTTTTCGTTACTCTCCATTCCATTCCATTCTTTACTCTCCATTCCATTTATTTCCATTTCTTTCCGTTACTCTCCATTCCATTCCCTTACATTCCATCCATTACTCTCCATTCCATTGCATTCCATTCTGTACTCTCCATTCCATTCCATCCCGTTACTCCTCCATTGCATGCCATTCCATTCCATTCCATTCGTTACTGTCCGTTCCATGCAATTCAAATACATTTCGTTAGTCTCCATTCCAGTCCAATTTATTTCATTCCGTTACTCCCCATTCCATTCCATTCCACTCCATTCCAATCTATTCCATTACTCTCCATTCCATTCCATTCCATTCCATTCTATTCTAATCCATTCCATTACTTTAAAGTCCATTCCATTCCCTTCCTTTCCTTTCATCACTCCCTATTTCATTCTTTTCCATTCCATTCCATTCCTTTACTCTCCGTTCCATTCCATTCCATTCCATTTCTTTCCACTCCATTCCGTTTCTCTAAATTCTATTCCATTCGATTCCATTCTATTCCATTCTGTTACTCTCAATTCCAATCCTTTCCTTTCCATTCCGTTACTTTTCATTCTATTCCACTCCATTCTACTCCATTGCATTCCATTCTATTCCATTCGTTTTCTCTCCATTCCATTCCATTCCTTTCTATTGCTCGCCATTCCATTCCATTCCGTTCTCTTACTCTCCATTCCATTCCACTCAATACTACTATTGTCCCTTCCATTCCATTGTTTACCATTCCATTCCATTCTGTTACTCTCCATTCCACACCTTCCATTCCATTCCATTCCATTCCAATCTGTTACTCTCACTTCCATTCCATTTCCTTACTCTCCATTCCATTCCATTCCATTCCGTTACACTTCATTCCATTCATTTGCATTGCGTTACTCTCCATTCCGTTCCATTCAATTTCGTTACTCTCCATTCCTTTCCATTCTATTCCATTCCATTCCATTCTGTTACGCTCCATTACTTTTCATTCCATTCCATTCTGTTACTCTTCGTTCATTCCATTGCATTGCATTCCGTTACTCTCCATTCCATTCCATTTCATTTCATTCCATTCCATTCCATTACTGTCCATTGTATTCCATTGCATTCCAATCCATTCTATTCCATTCTAATCCATTCCATTCAATTCCGTTACCCTCCATTCCTTTCTTTCGATTCCATTCCGTTACTCTCCATTCCATTCCATTCCATTCCGTTAATATACATTCCTTTCCATTACACTACATTCTATTCCTTTCCATTCCACTCCATTCCATTGCCTTCAATTCCATTCCATTCCATTCGTTTACTATTAAAGCCATTCCTTTTCAATCCATTCCATTCCTTTACTCTATCTTCCATTCCATTCCATTCCATTCCGTTACTCTCCATTCCATTCCAATCCATTCCATTTCATTCCATTCCATTCCATTCCATTCCAATCCTTTCCATTCCATTCCTATCCGTTACTCTCCATTCCATTCCATTCCATTCCGTTACTCTCCATTCCATTCCATTTCATTAATCTCCCTTCCATTCTGTTACACTACATTCTATTCCATTCCATTCCACTCCATTCCATTGCTTTCAATTCCATTCCATTCCATTCTGATACTCTCCAATCCATATCATTCCCTTCCATTCCATTCCATTCCTTTACGCTACATTCCTTTCCATTCCATTCCATTCCGTTACTCTCCTTTCCATTCCATTCCATTCCATTACAATCCATTCAATTCCATTTCATTCCATTCCACTCCATTCCATTCCGTTACGCTCTATTACATTCCATTCCGTTACTCTAAATTCCATTTCATTCCAATCCTTTCCATTCCATTCCTATTCATTTCTCTCCATTCCATTCCATTCCATTCCATTCCATTCCATTCCATTATTCTCCATTCTATTCCATTCCATTCCATTCCTCTACTCTCCATTCCATTTCATTCCATTCCATTCCGTTATTCTCCATTCCATTCCCTTACATTCCATCCGTTACTCTGCATTCCATTGCATTCCATTCCGTTACTCTCCATTCCATTCCATCCCGTTACTCTCCATTCCATGCCATTTCATTCCATGCAATTCCATTCTACCTCGTTAGCATCCATTCTATTCAATTCCAATCCATTCCGTTAGTCTCCATTCCAATCCAATCCATTCCATTCCATTACTCCCCATTCCATTACTCTCCATTCCACTGCATTCCAGTCCATTCCGTTACTCTGCATTCCATTCCATTCCCTTACTCTCGTTTCCATTCCATTCCATTCCATTCTATTCCAATCCATTCCATTACTTTAAAGTCCATTCCATACCCTTCCATTCCTTATCATTAGACCCCATTTCATTCTGTTCCTTTCCATTGCATTCCGTTACTCTCCATTCCATTCTATTCCATTTCTTTCCAATCCATTCTGTTTCTCTCCATTCTATTCCATTCGATTCCATTCTATTCCATTCCGTTACCCTCAATTCCAATCCATTCCATTCCATTCCGTTATTTTTCATTCTATTCCACTCCATTGCATTCCATTCCATTCAGTTACTCCCCATTCCATTCAATTCCTTTTTTTACTCGCCATTCCATTCCATTCCATTCCATTCTCTTACTCTCCATTCCTTTCCTTTCCATTCCACTTAATTCCACTACTGTCCATTCCATTCCGTTACTCTCCATTCCATTCCATTTCAATCTATTAATCTTAATTCCATTCCATTCCCTTACTCTCCATTCCATTCCATTCCATTCCATTACACTTCATTCCATTCCTTTGCACTTCATTGCTTTCCATTCCATTGCATTACTCTCCATTCCATTCCATTCCATCCTATTTCATTACTCTCCATTCCATTCCATTCCAATGCATTCTTATGCCCTCCATTCCTTTTCATTCCCTTCCATTCCGTTGCTCTTCATTCATTCCATTGCATTCCATTCCACTACTCTCCATTCGATTCAATTCCATTCCATTCCATTCCATTCCATTCCATTCCATTCCATTCCGTTACAGTGCATTCCATTCCACTCAGTTCCA
>NW_007047836.1:0-813 GCF_000164805.1 Carlito syrichta
GTTTTTAAATCCTTGTGGGAGTTGTGTCAGGTTAACTGGCCATTTTCCCTTTTTCAGGATCTGTCCATTCAAAGGCAAATAAGGGTTGGCTCTGCTTAGCCAATGGGATGCTGAAGAAGGCATCGTTAAGGTCAGGACAGTGTATATCTGCCTCTCTGGAGTTAACCCACTGAGGAGAGTGTATGGGTTGGGGACTGTGGAATGGATATCCTCCACTCATCTGTTGACCTCCCTGAGGTCCTGGACAGGGTGGTAGTCTCCTGTGCCCACCTTTTTGATAGGAAGAAGTGGGGTTTTCCAGGATGAGTGGCATGGCCCTAGGATTTTAGCTTCCTGGAGATGCTAGATGTGGATTGCTATGCCTTTCCAGGTCTCTGGGGATATAGGGTACTGTTTTACCCTAATGGGCATTGCCTGACTTTTGAGATGTACAATGACTGGCAGTTGATGGGATGCCAGCCCAGGGGAGTTCAATTTGGCCCAGACTTGGGGAAACTCATTCTGCAGCTGGGCCAACAGTATGGCACTTGAAGAGCCAAGAGGGGCCCCACCTTCTGTTAACACGTATTCCTCATTTTGGGGAACAGTAATAAGAATTTTTGATGCCCCAGGTGGGCTTAGGCTTACTGCTGCTGTGGTTTCCTCAAAACCAATGTTGGCCTTAAGCTTGTGTAAGAGGTCACATCCCAGGAGTGGGTATGGGCAGTCTGGCATTACTAGGAATGAATGAGTTACTTCCCCTTTTCCCAAATGTATTGTTCTTTCAGTGGTCCAGGGGCATAATTGAGTCCCAGTTGCCCCCTGGACCAAGGA
>NW_007047836.1:2072-21185 GCF_000164805.1 Carlito syrichta
CACAACAGTGACTAACACTGAACAAATAAAGACAATAACACAAACTGAACAGACAGACCTAACTGCCCGAGGGCAATACTGGAGAGCCCAGTGACATCTCACTGGGACCTCGGACCCAGGAATTAGCACTGTGTCCAGCTTTCCTGTGGGTCCAACCAGATGTGCACACAAACAAAACAGGAACTTGACTCACCTCTCAGAGGGCTCTGGAGACGTTGTGAGTCTGCCAGAGATGACAATCAGTCATTTGCGAGTCCACAGACTCACCAGGCCTGACAAACACTGAGATTCATGGGTATGCAGACCCACAAGGTCAGCTGGTGATTGGGGCTAGGGATTAAGCTCTCAGATCTCCCGGATGAGCCCCCAAATGAAATAGGGTCCGAGTGCTTAATTCACAGACCTCAACATCAGAAGCTTAAGTTATAAAAAAGAGAGGTTTTTATTAGCCAAGAGCCGGGCTGACGGCCACTTGCCTGCTGGACATAACAGTCCTGCAGCAAGAGGCCCTGATTAGCTGTAGGGACTTGCTTAAGAAAGGCTAAACCGCAACATCCTGGAGGCCTAGGTACCTTTCAAGCAATTCAAGCGTGGCTCACAGAAGCAAAAAAAAAAAGCCGTTAGACAGTTTAACTTAGCCAGCAAGTGCTGTTGCCAGTTTCCAGGAAGGGAAAAGGCTTTTAACTGTGCAAAGGCTGAGTACATGTTTAGTTTAATTTTTGACGTTGTAGATGTTTTTAAAGCCCCCTTCCACAAAACAACCTCCTTATTTGGTGTTACCTGTAAAGCTAACAACTCCATAGTTTGACAAATATGGCCTAAAAATTTTCTATAATGTTAATTCCCTTTTAAGCTGCCATAAGCAATTTGTGGCTACATTAATTCTAGGCTTTGCATCTTTAATTGCTATAACCACATCTCTTTTGGTTTAGGCTGTAGCTTTAGCAAGGGAAGTTCATGCTGTGTCATTTACAGATCAACTTGCAAGGAATGTCTCTCTGGCTCTTGCCACTCAGGAAATTGTTGACCAAAAATTGGAAAATAAGGTCAATGCCCTCAAAAAGGCCATACTTGCTGTGGGATGGGAATTGGTCACACTAAAAATCAAATTGGCTTTAAGGTGTCATGCCGACTTTAAATGGATCTGTGTGACCCCCCTTTCAGTAAATGCGTCTATTCATACCTGGAATCAAATAAAAAATCACATTTCAGGTATTTGGAATCATTCGGACCTAAGTATTGATCTCTCTAAATTACACCAAGAAATCCATGATAAAGGTCAAGCCAAAAAGGATTTCAGTTCTAGTCAACTAGCTCAATCCTTTTTAGACAATCTTTCCTTTATGGTGAACCAAAAGTCTCTGCTCTTCCCTCTTATTAATGTTGGAATCTGTGGAGTAATCATTCTACTCCTTTTGTGTTTACTTCCAGTCACCTTCGGACAATTAAAGAAAAACATCACTCAACTCTCCATGGATTTCCACAACTTTGTTTTAAAAAATAAAAAAGGGGGAGATGCTGGGAGCCAGCCTTAGAGGCCTTCATGTTGACAAGGTCTGGAAGGCCAAAGACCCCAGGTTGCAGGGCAACTCTGGGCAGCTGTTGTTCCTGCTTCTTCTACCTTCACTCTCGATCTCACCACTGGAAACCTGGAAGCTGGAAGATGTAAAGATCTATATGGGAGAAATAATTCTTACCAAATGGTAATACTTAGTAAAGGAAGGATTTGTTTTGTTAGAAGTATATTCTTCCATTAGGAGCACCCTTGGCCTTATTTTCCCTTTGTTAAGAAGGCCTGTAATTTTGGTTAGGGATTGTGACTAAGATAAATTGAGCCTGGAGAGTTTTTGGTTTTACAAACATTGAAGCCCATTCTCCGTGACAAGGGATAATTGGTGCAGATTGTAAATACCAGGTGTGACATTATGGAAAGCGAGTCAGGTCAACTTGCAATTAAGAGACCTTGAGAATGTTGCTTTACCCCGGTTGATTGCAGATTGCTGTGTCACAGGTGTGACTTACAAAACAGGATAAAGATACACTGCCTGTCTGGTTCATTGAATTGAGGGTGATTGTCTTGAAAATAAAAAACATGTTTTTGCCTCAAGCCAAAATCTAGGGTATAAAAGGAGTTGAAAAAGACAATAAATCGGCATTTGTCCTGCTTGTAACAGAGTCAGGTGTCTGTTTTCTCTCCTGCGCCAACGCCGTCTCTCCTTCAGGAAACCCTGACCTGCTGGAACTGACCTCCAGCAGAAGAACACAATGTTAACACACAGATAGAGGGGAGACTGTCATGCTAACATATTGAAGAGGCGAGAATGTCATATGGACTCACAGACTGAATGGAGACTGCCATATTAACACAGACAGAGGGGAGGACGCTATGTTAACACAGAGACAGAGGGGAAAACGCCATGTTTGCACGCAGACAGAGATGAGAACACCATGGGGACACACAGAGAGAGGGGAGAATGCTATGTTAACTCACGAATATAGTGGAGAACGTCACGTTTACACATGGAAAAAGGAGAGAACGCCATAGGAACAAAGAGAATGAGAGGAGAAGGCAATGTTAACCCACGGACAGAGATGAAAAAGTCATTTAAAACACTGACAGAGGACAAAACGCCATGTTAGCACACAGACAAAGGCAAGAACACCATGGAAACACACAGAGGGGAGAACACCATGTTAACACACAAACAGTGGGGACAACACCATGTTATCACGCAGAGAGAGGTGAGAACACCATGGGAACAAATAGTTTGAAGGGAGAACACTATGTTAACATACCAACAGATGAAAGAATGCCATGTTAACACACGGACAAAGACGAGAAGGCCCAGTTAACACTCAAACAGATGGGAGAACACCATGAAAACATACAGACTGGGGAGAGAACACCATGGGAAGACACAGACTGAGGGGGGAACACTGTATTAACACACAGACAGAGGGGAGTACGCCATGTTTACATATGGACAGAGGTGAAAATGCCAAGGGAACACAGAGTCTGAGAAAAGAACATGAGATGTTAATCCATGAACAGATGGACAACTGCCATTTTAAAATACAGACAGAAGGGAGAATGCCATGTTAACACACTGACAAAGGGAAGAATGCCATGTTAACACATAGAGGTGAGAACACCATGAGAATACATAGACTGAGGGGAGAACATCATGTTAACACACAGACAGTGGGCACAACAACATGATAACACACTAAGAGGGCAAAACACGCTACAGGTGCTCATAGTTTGAAGGGAGAACACCATGTTACACACAAACAGAGGGGAGAACGCCTTTTTAACACATGGACAAAGGTGAGAATACCCTGTTAACACTCAGACAGAGGGGAGAATGCCATGTTAACACACAGACTGAGGGAATAATGCCATGGGAACACAGACTGAGGGGAGAACACCATATTAACACACAGACAGAAGAGAGAATGCCATGTTAACACACAGGCTGAAGTAAATGCCATAAGAACACACAGACTGAAGAAAGAAAGCCATGCTAACACATGAACAGAGGGAAGAATGCCATATTAACACATGGACTGAGGTGACAATGCCCCGTTAACACTCACACAGAGGGGAGAACATCATGTTAACACACGGACAGAGGGAAGAATGTTATGTTAAGAGACAGAGAGAGGAAAACACCATGTTAACATATGGAGAGATGCAAGAATACCATGGGGACATACAGAATGAGTGGAAAACGCTATATTAACACAAAGACAGAGGGGAAAACACCATGTTAACACACACATAGAGGGAAGATTGCCAAGTCAACAACAGACAGGGGTGAACACCATGTTAACACATGGACAGAGGCGAGATGCCACGAGGACACACAGACTGAGTGGAGAATGCCCTATTAACACACAGATAGATGCAAAGATGCCATAGGGACACACAGACTCAGTGGAGGATGCAATGGTAACACATAGTTGGAAATGAGAACGCCATATTAACACAGAGACAGAGTGTAGAATGCTATATTAACACATAAACAGAGGAAAGAACAACATGGGAACACACAAACTGAGGCAAAAATGCCATGTTGAAACAAGGACAGAGGCAAAAATGACATAAGGACTCATAGATTGAAGGGGGATCACCATATTAACACACAGACAGTGGGGACTAAACCATGTTAAGACACAATGAAAAGAAAGAATGCCATGGGGACACACAGACCTAGGGGAGAACGTCATGTTAACACATGGACAGAGGAGGGAATACCTTGGGGAAACATTAACTCAGTGGAGAATACCATGTTAACACACAGTCAGAAGCAAGAACACCAAGTTAAGACACAGAAGGTAGAACGCCAAATTAACACATGGACTAAGGTGTTAGAGGGAAGAACGCTATGTTATCACACAGAGAAAAGGTAGAATGCATATTAACACATGAACAGAGGAGAGAATACCATGGGGACACACAGAGTGAGTAGAGAACACCATGTTAACGCATGGTCATAAGTGAGAACGCCATGTTAACAAACACACAGAGGGTAGAACGCCATGTTAACACATGAACAAAGGGAAAAACACCATGGAAACGCACAGAGGGGAGAATGCTATGTTAACACAGAGACAAAGGAAACAACACTATGTTAACACATAAACAGATGGTAGAATGCCATGTTGACACAAAGACAGAGGTGAGAACACCATGTTTTCACATGGGCAAATAGGAGAACACCAAGTTAACATACAGACAGAGGCGAGAACGCCATGGGGACACACAGGCAGAGGGAAGAATGCCATGTTAACTCATGGACATAGTAGAGAATGCCATGTTTACACATGGACAAAGGTCAGAATGCAATGGGAACACATAGACTGAGAGGAGAACACAATGTTGACACATGGACAGAGGGGCGAATGCCATTTTAAAGCACAGAGAAGGGAACACCATGTTAATAGACAGAGAGAAGAGTGCCATGTTAACACATGGACAGAGGCGAGAACATCATAAGAACACAAAGAACATCATAAGAACACATGAGGGGCGAACACCATGTTAAAATACAGACAGTAGGGACAAGACCATGTTAACACACGCTGAGAGATGAGAACGTCTTAGGAACACACAGACAGGATAGAATGCCATGTTAACACATGGACAGAGAGGAGAATGCCATATTAATACACAGAGAGAGGGGAAAATATTTTAACACATGGATAGAGGCAAAAACACCATGAGGACATAAAGAATGAGTGGACAATGCCATGTTAAGAAACAGACAGAGGGCACAACACCATGTTAACACAGACACAGATGGGAGAATTCCATGTTAACACACAGACAGAGGGGAGAACACCATGTTAACACATGAACAGAGATGAGAATGCCACAAGGACACAGACTGAGTGGAAAATGCCCTATTAACACACACACAGAGGCGAGAACTCCACGGCATTATACAGACTGAGTGGAGAACACCATATTAACACAAAGACAGAGAGGAGAACATCATGTTTACATGCAGACAGAGGGGAGAATGCCATGTTAACACACATACAGATGAAAGGATACCATGAGGGTACACAGACTCAGTGGAGAATACCATGTTAACACATGGTCAGATGTGAGAATGCCATGTTAACACACAGAGAGTAGAATGTCATGTTAACACACAGACAGAGGGGAGAACACCATGTTAACACATGAACTGAGGAAAGAAGATCATGAAAACACACAGACAAACAGGAGAATGCCATGGGAACACACAGACAGATAAGAACACCATGCTAACACACAGACAGTGGGAACAACACCATGATAACATGTGGAGAGAGGCTAGAATGCCATGGGAACACAGACTGAGGGGAGAACACCATCTTAACACATGGACAGAGGTGAGAATGCCATGGGGAAACACAAACTCAGTGGACAACACCATGTTAACACATGGTCAGAAGCAAGAGCACCATGTTAATACACAGGCAGAGGGAAGAACGCCATGTTAACACACGGACAGAATGAAGAACTCCATGTTAGCACATGAACAGGAGGGAGAACGCCATGGAAACACACAGACTGAGGGCAGAATGCCATGGGAACACACAGACTTAGGCGAGTACACTATGTAAACACATGAACAGAAGCAAGAACACCATAAGGCAACACATACTGAGGGGAGAACACCATGTTAACACACAGACAGTGGGGACGACACCATGTTAACACACAAACAGAGGTGAGAATGCCACTGGAACACACAGACTGAGGGGAGAATGCCATGATAACACATGGACAGAGGCAAGAACACCATGGGAAGCGCTAACTCAGTGGACAATGTCATGTTAACAGATGGTCAGAAGCGAGAAATACATGTTAATACACAGACAGAGGATAGAACGCCATGTTAACACATGGACTGAGACTATAGCGTAATGTTAACACACAGATGGAGAGAAGAACTCCATGTTAATACAAGGACAGAGGGGGTAACGCAATGTTAACACATGGACAGAGGCGAGAATGCCATGGGAACACACAGACTGAGGGGAACATGCCATGTTAGCACAAAGACAGAGGGGAGAATGCCATGGGGACACACAGACTGAGTGAAGAACACCATGTTAACACACAGTTATAAGCAAGTATGCAGTGTTAACAAACACTTAGAGGGTAGAACGCCATGTTAACACATGGACAAAGGCAATAACGCCATGGGAATACCCAGACTGAGGGGAGAACTCCATGTTAAAACACAGAAAAAGGCAACAACACCATGTTAACTCAAAGACAGAGGGTAGAACACCATGTTGACACAAAGACAGAAGCGAGAATACCATGCTAACACATGGTAAGAGGGGAGAACACAACGTTAACACACAGAAGGGGGGAGAATGCCGTGAGGACTCATAGACTAAATGGAGAAGACCATATTTAGCACACAGAGGGTAGAACATCATGTTCACACACATAGGGCACATAGGAGAGAACGCCATGTTAACGCACAGAGGGGAGAAGGCTATGTAAATTTATGAACAGAGGGAAGAATGCCATGTTAACACATGAAGAGAGGGGAGAACACCATGGGAACACAGAGACTGAGGGGAGAACACCATGGGCACACAGACTGAGGTAAGAAAGCCATGGAAATGCATAAACTGAGGGGAGAACACCATATTAACACGTGAAAAGAGGCAAGAATGCCATGCTGACACACAGACAAAGGAGAACCCCATGCTAACACACAGACAAAGGAAACATACAAACTGAGGGGAGGGTATCATGTCAACACAGAAACATCAGTGGGGACAACACCATGATAATACATGAAGAGAGGCAAGAATACCATGGGAACACACAGTCTGAAGGGAGAATGCCATGTTAACATATGGATAGAAGTGAGAATGGCCTGTTAACATTCACACAGAGGGGAGAACACCATGTTAACACACAGACTTTGGGGATAATGCCATGTGAACACACAGAGAAAAGGGAAAGTGCCATGTTAACACATGAACAGAGGCAAGAGCGCCATTGAGATCTGCAGAATGAGTGGATAATGCCGTATTAACACACAGACATAGGGGAAAACACCATGTTAATACACACACACCGAGGAGAATGCCATATTAACACACAGACAGAGAAGAGAAAGCCATGGGAACACACAGACTGAGAGGAGAATGCAATGTTAATACATGACAGAGGGGCAAACGCCATTTTAAAATACAGACAGAAGAAAGAACACCATGTTAACACACAGACAGAGGGGAGAATGCCATGTTAAAACACAGAAAAAGGAGAGAATTCCATGATAACACACAGAATGAGGGGAGAACAAAATGTTAGCACACATACAGTGGGGACAACACCATAATAACACATGGAGAGAGGCAAGAACGCCATAGGGACACACCGTTTGAAAGGAGAAAGCCATGTTAACATAAATAGAGGAGAGAACACCATGTTACCACATGAACACAGGGGAGAACACAATGTTCACACACAGACAGTGGGGAGAATTCCATGTTAACACATGGACAGAGGGGAGAATGTCATGTTAACACATGGACAGAGAAGAAAATGCCATGTTAACACACAAAGAAAGGGACAAATGCCATGTTAACACATGGACAGAGGCAAGAACGACATGGGGACATACAGAATAAGTGGACAACATCATATTAACACACAAACAGAGAAGAAAACACAATGTTAACATACACACAAGGGGTGAATGCCATATTAACACACAGAGGGGAGAATGCCACGTAAACATATAGACAGATGTGAGAACGCCATGGGGAAACATAGACTGAGTGGACACCACCATATTACCACACAGACAGAGGAGAGAACGCCATATTAACACATGGACAGAAGTGAGACAGTCATATTAACACAGAGAGAAGAGAACACCATGTTCAGACACAGACAGAGGAGAGAACGCCAAGTTAAAACACGTACAGATGCATGGATGCTGTGGAGACACACAGACTCAGTGAAGAATGCCATATAAACACATGGTCGGAAGTGAGAATGCCATGTTAACACACACACAGAGGGCAGAACACCATGTTAACACACAAACAGAGGGGAGAATGCCATGGGAATACACAAAGCGAGAACGCCATTTTAACACACAGACAGAGGCAAGAATGCCATAAGGACACACAGACTGAGGGGGAACACCATGTTAACACAGAGATGGTGGGGACAACACCATGGGGAAACACAAACTCAGTGGATAATGTCATGTTAACACACGGTCAGAAGTTAGAACGCCTTGTTAATACACAGAGGATAGAATGCCATGTTAACACACGTACTGAGACAAACAATGTTAACACACAGATGGAAGGGAGAACTCCATGTTAACACACAGTCAAAGGAGAGAACACAATGTTAACAGATGAACAGAGGTTGTAATGCCAAGGGAACACATAGACTGAGGGGAGCATGCCATGTTAGCACACAGAGGGGAGAATGCCATGTTAACACAAGGACAGAGGCAAGAATGCCATGGGGACATACAGAATGAAAAACTTCATGTTAACAAATGGTAATAAATGAGAATGCCATGTTAACACACACACAGAAGGCAGAACGCCTTGTTAACACATGGACAAAGGCAAGAACACCACGGGAATACACAGATTGAGGTGAGAACACCGTGTTAACACATGGACAGAAAGGAGAAAACTATGTTAACATATGGACAGAGGGGAGAACACAATGTTAGCACACAGATAGAAGGGAGAAGTCCATGTTAACACTTGGACAGAGGCAAGAACACCATGGGGACAGAAAGAGGGAAGAATGCTATGTTAACTCATGGACATACAAGAAATACCATGTTTACACATAGACAAAGGCAAGAACACCATGGGAACATACAGACTGAGAGGAGAATGCAATGTTAACACATGGACAGAGGGGCAAATGACATTTTAAAACAGGGGAGAACACCATGTTAACACACATACAGAGGTTAGCGGGTAATATTAACACACAGACAGAGCAAAAACACCCTAAGGACACATAGACTGAGGGGAGAACACCATGTTAACACACAGAAAGTAGGGACAACACCATGTTAACACATGAAAAGAGGCAAGAAATCCATGGGAACACACAGATTGATGTGAGAACGCCTTGTTAACACATGAATAGAGGCGAGAACGCCATGGGGACCCACAGAGATAGAGGGGAGAACGCCATGTTAACATAGAGACTGTAGGGAGAATGCCATGGGAATACACTGACTGAGGGGAGAATGCCATGTTACCCCACAGACATTGTGGAGCATGCTATGTTTACAAATGAATAGAGGCAAGAACGCTATGGGAACACACAGACTGAGAGGAGAACGCAGTGTTAACCCATGAACAGAGAGGCGACTGCTATTTTGAAACAGACAGATGAAAGAATGTCATGTTAGTACACAGAAAGAGGAAAGAAAGCCATGTTAACATACAGACAGTGGGTACAACACCATGATAACAGATGGAGAGAAGCAAGAATGCCATGGGTGCACACAGTCTGAAGGGAGAATGCCATGTTAACACACAAACAGAGGGGAGAACATCTTGTCAACACATGGACAGAGGTGAGAATGCCCTGTTAACACTCAGAAAGAGGGGAGAATGCCATGTTAACATACAGACTGAGGGGAGAATGCCATGGGAACAGAGACTGAAAGGAGAACACCATGTTAACACACAGAAAGTGGGTACAATACCATGAAACACAAGGAGAGAGGCAAGAACTCCATGGGTACATAGTCTCAAGGGAGAATACCATGTTAACACACAGAGGAGAGAAAGCCATGTTAACCCACGGACTGAGTTAGACGCCATGGGAACACACAAACTGAAGAAAGAATGCCATGTTAACACACAAACACAGAAAATAATGCCATGTTACACATGAACAAAGGTGAGAATGCCCCGTTAACACCACACAGAGGGGAGAATGTCATATTAACACAGACTAAGGAGAGAACATCAAGTTACCACACAGACACAAGGGAGAACACAGTGTTCACACACAGAAGGGGGAGAACACCATGTTAACACATGGACAGAGGCAAAAACGTCATGGGGACATACAGAATGCAGGGACAATGTCACATTAACACACAGAGAAGAAAATACCATGTTAACACACACAAGGGGTGAATGCCATGTCAACATACAGACAGAGGGGAAAATGCAATGTTAACACATGGACAGAGGGAGAGCGCCACAGGAAAATATAGACTGAGTGGAGATCACCATATTAACATACAGACAGAGAGGAGAACACTATGTTAAAACACATACAGATGCAAGGATGCCATGGTGACACACAGACTCAGTGGCGAATGCCATGTTAACACAGTCAGAAGTGAGAATGCCATGAAAACACATAGCAGAGGGTAGAACGCCATGCTAACACACGAACAGAGGGGAGAACGGCATGATAACATATGGACATAGGCGAGAACATTACAGGAACACAAAGACTGAGTGAAGAATGCCATATTAACACAAAGACAGAGGAGAGAATGCCATGTTAATACATGAACAGAGGGGAGAATGCCATGGGAACACACAGACTATGGTGAGAACCCCATGTTAACATATGGAAAGAGGTGAGAATGCCATAAGAACACACAGACTGAAGGAAGAATGCCGTGCTAACACACAGACAGTAGGAACAACACCATGATAACACATGGAGAGAGTCGAGAATGCCATGGGAACACACAGACTGAAGGGAGAATGCCATGTTAACTCACCAACATAGTGGAGAACGTCATGTTTACACATGGACAAAGGTGAGAACACCATGACAACACACAGACTGAGAGAAGAACGCAATGTTAACACATGGACAGAGGGGCAAAAGCCACTTTAAAACACAAACAGAGGGCAAAACACCATGAAAACACACAGAGGGGAGAACGCCTTGTTAACACAAAGACAAAGATGAGAACGCCATGGAAACACAAGACTGAGGGGAGAACACCATGTTAACACACAAACAGTCAGGAAAACACCATGATAACATGCGGAGAGAGTCAAGAACACTGTGGGAACAGAAAGTCTGAAGGGAGAATGCCACGTTAACACACAAACAGAAGAAAGAAGGCCATGTTAACACAAGGACAGAGGCGAGAGTTCCAGTTCCCTGTTAACACTCAGAGGGGAGAACACCATGTTAGCACACAGACTGAGGGGAGAACATCATGTTTACACACAGACAGAGGTGAGAACGCCATGGGAACACACCGACAGAGAGGAGAATGCAATGTGAACCCATGAACAGAGGGCCGACTGCCATTTTAAAACACAGACAGAGGGTAGAATGCCAAGTTAACACACGAACAGAGGCGAGAACGCCATGGGAGTACACAGATTGAAGGAAGAATGCCATCTTAACACAACAAACAGAGAAGAGAACGCCGTGTTAACACATGGACGAAGGTGAGAATGCCCTGTTAACACACAGAGGGGACTAAGTCATGAAAAAAATCAGACTGAGGGTAGAAAACCATGTTACCACATGGAAAAAGGGGAGAACACAATGTTAACATATGGACAGCGGAAAGAAGGCCTTGTTAACACACGGACAGTGAAAAGAATGTCATGTTAGCACATGGACAAAGGGGAGAATGCCATCTTAACACACAGAGAGAGGGGAAAACACCATGCTAACACATGAAAAGAGGTAAGAATACCATGGGGACATACAGAATGAGTGGAAAATGCCATATTAACAAACAGATAGAGGGGAAAACACAATGTTAACACACACGCAGAAGTGAGAATGCCATGGGAACACACAGGCTGAGAGGAGAATGCCATGTTAGCAGACGGAAAGAGGCGAGAATGCCACGGGGAAACACAAACTCAGTGGACAACGTCGTGTTAACAGACGGTCAGAAGTGAGAACACCGTGTTAATACACAGACAGAGGGTAAAATGCCATGTTAACACACGGACAGAGGTGACAGTGCACTATTAACTCACAGATGTAGAGATAATGCCATGTTAACACACAGACAGTGGGAAGAACACAATGTTACACATGGACAGAGGCAAGAATGCCATGAGAACACATGGACTGAGTGGAGAATGTCATGTTAACACAAGATCATAAGTGAGAATGCCATGTTAGCACACACATGGAGAATAGAACACCATGTTAAGACATGGACAGAGGCGAGAATGCCATGGGAACACACAGACTGATGAGAGAACACAATATTAACACACAGACAGTGGGTAACACGCCATGATAACACAAGAAGAAAGATAAGAACAACATGGGTATATACACTCTGAAGAGAGAACACCATGTTAACCCATAGAGGGGAGAATGCCTTGTTAACACACAGATAGAGGAAAGAATGCCCTGTTAATACTCAGAGGGAAGATCGCCAAGTTAACACACAGACTGAGAAGAGAACTCGATGTTAACAGACAGAGGAAAGAACACCATGTTAACACATGGACTGATTTAGATGCCATGGCAACACAGACTGAAGGGAGAATGCCATGTTATCACACAGACAAAGAGTAGAACATGTTATCACACAGACAAAGAGTAGAATGCACTGTTAACACTCACACAGAGGGGAGAATGTCATGTTAACACACAGACTGAAAGGAGAATGCTATGTTACCACAGGGAAAGAGGGGAGAACACAATGTTAACACAGGGACAGCGGGGAGAAGGTCATGTTAACACAGACAGAGAGAGGAACTCCATGATAACACATGGACAAAGGGGAGAATACCATGTTAACATAGAGAGGAGAGGAGAAAATGTCATGTTAACACATGGACAGAGAGAAGAACGAAATTTTTACATATGAACAGAGGGAAGAACACCATGTTAACACATGGACAGAGGGGAGAACATCATGTTAACACATGGACAAGGGGAAAAATACCAAGTTAACAGAGAGAGAGAGGTGGAAATATCATGTCAACACACAGACAGAGGCAAGAACACCATGGGGACATACAGAATGAGTGGACAATGCCATATTAACATACAGACAGAGAGGAAAACATCATGTTAACACACAACAAGGGGTGTATGCCATGTTACCATACAGACAGAGGGTAGAATGCCTTGTTAACACTAGGACAGAGATGAGACAACCATATAAAGACACACACAGAGGGTAGAACGCCATGTTAACATAGAGGGTAGAACGCCATGTTAACATATGGATAGAGGAGGAAACTCCATGTTAACACATGAACAGAGGGAGAACACCATGGGAACACACAAACTGAGGGGAGAATGCCATGAGAACACACAGACTGAGCTGAGAATGCCATGTTAATACATGTACAGAGGCAAGAGTGCCATAAGTACACACAGACTGAGGGAAGAACACCATGTTAACACACAGACTGTGGGGACAACACCATGTTAACACACAGAGAGAGTGGGAACATGCAGACTGAGGGGAAAATGTTAAGTTAACACATGATCAGAAGCGAGAACGCCAAGTTAATACACAGACATGTTAAACGCCATGTTAACACATGGACTGAGGTGACAGCGAAAGTTAACACACAGATGGAGAGTAGAACACTATTTTAATTCACCAAAAGAGGGGAGAATGCCATGTTAACACAAGGACAAAGGCGAAAATGCCATGGTAACACATAGACTGAATGGAAAACTCATTGTTAACACACGATCATAAGCGAGGATGCCATGGTAACACACACAGAGTGTAGAACACCATGATAACACATGGACAAAGTCAAAAAGCTATGGGAATACACAGACTGAGGGGAGAATGCCACTTTAACACACAGACAAAGGCAACAACGCCATGTTAACACACAGACGGCAGTAGAACGCCATTTTGACCAAAAGACAAAAGCAAGAATACCATGTTAACACATGGACAGAGGGGAGAACACAATTTTAACACACAGATAAAGAGGAGAATGCCATATTAACACATGGACAGAGATGAGAGAATGCCATGGAGACTCACTGACTGAAGGGAAAACGCCATATTAACACACAGACAGACGGAAGAACTCCATGTTAACACACAGATGGAGGGGAGAATGCCATGTTAACTAATGGACATAGTGGGGAATGCCATGTTTGCATATGGAAAAAGGCGAGAACATCTTGGGAACACACAGATTGAGAGGAGAACTCCATGTTAACACATGGACAAAGGGTAAACGCCATTTTAAAACACAGACAGAAGACAGAATGCCAAGTAACACACAGACAGAAGAGAGAACACACAGACAAGAGAGAATGCCATGTTAACACACAGACAAAGACAAGAATGTCACAGAAACACACAGACTGAGGGTAAAACACCTTGTTAACACACAGACAGTGGGGACAACACCATGACAACATGTGGAGAGAGGCAAAAATGCCATGGGATCACACAGTCTGAAGGGAGTGTGCGATGTTACCACACAAACAGTGGAGAAAACGCCGTGTTAACACACAGATGGAGGTGAGAATACCCTGTTAACATTCACACAGAGGGGATAACTCCATGTTAACACACAGACTAAGGGGAGAGCAACATGTTACAACATGGACAGAAAGCAATGTTAACACACAGAGAGAGGGGAAAACGCCATGTTAACACATGGACAGAGGCAAGAACGTCTTGGGAATACACAAAATGAGGTGACAAGGCCATATTAACACACAGACAGGGAAAAACACAATGATAACACACACATAGATGGTGGAACGTCATGTTAACACACAGACAGAGGGGAGAATGCCAAGTTAACACTCAGAGAGAGGGAAAAATGCCATATTAGCACATGGAAAGAGGTAAGAACACCATGGGGACATACCATATGAATAGACAATGCCATATTTACATATAGACAAGACCCGCCTGGGCAACTTGGTGAGACCTCATCTCTACAATAAAATCAAAACATTAGCTGGGTGTGGTAGCACGTGCCTGTAGTTCCAGCTACTTAGAAGGCTAAGCTGGAAGGATCTCCAGAGCCCAGCAGGTGGAGGCTGCAGTGGCCAGGAGGGGCCACTGCACTCCAGTCTGGGCGACAGAGTGAGACTCCAACTCAAAAAACAAACAAAAAAATACATACAGACAGAGGGGAAAATGCCATGTTAACACACCACACAGAGAGGAGAATGCCATGTTAACACACGGGCAGAGGAAAGTATACCTGTTAACACACAGACAGAGGTGAGAATGTCATGATAACACGCAGAGAGGAGAATGCCATGTTAACTTACAGACATAGTGGAAAATACATGTTTACACATGGACAGAGGCAAGAAAGCTATGGGAACACACCAACCGAGAGATCGCCATGTTAACCCACAGACAGAGAGGCGACTGCCATTTTAAAACACACAGAGAGGGGAGAAAGCCCTGTTAAACAGACAGAGGGAAGAACACCTTGTTAACACACAAAGTCAAGAATGCCATGGGAATACACAGACTGAGGAGAGAACACCATGTTAACACACAGATAGTGGATACAACACCATGATAACATATGGAGAGGCAAGAATGCCATGGATACACAAAGTCTGAAGGGAGAATGCCATGTTGACATACAAACAGGAGGGAGAACTCCTTGTTAACACACAGGCAGAAGTGAGAATGTCATGTTAACATGGAGACTGAGGAAAGAACTCCATGGGAACACAGACTGAAGGGAAAACACCATGTTAACACACAAAAAGAAGGTAGTACGCCATGTTAACACATGCACAGAGGTGAGAATGCTGTTTACACTCACACAGAAGGGAGAACACCATGTTAACACACAGACTGAGGGGAGAACGTCATGTCAACACAAGCAGAAAAGAGTGCCATGTAAGCACATGGATGGAGGTGTGAATGCCCTGTTAACACTCACACAGAGGGGAGAACTCCATGTTAACACATGTTCAGAGGGGAGAATGCCTTGTTATCACACAGACAAAGGGGAAACGCCATTTTAACACATGGACAGAGGTGAGAATGCCACAGGGACAAACACACTGAGTGGAGAACATCATAGTAACACACAGACAGAGGAGAGAAAGCCATTTTAACACATGGACAGAGGTGAGACGACCATATTAAAACACAGAGGAGATAATGCCATATTAGCACACAGAAGGTAAATGCCTGTTAACACACATACAGATGCAAGGACGCCATGGGGACACACAGACTGAAGGGAAAACACCATGTTAACACACAAAAAGAGGGTTCTCAGTGGAGAATGCCATGTTATCACACGATCGAAAGTGAGAGTGCCATGTTAACATACAGAGGGTAAAATGCCATGTTAACACATGGACAGAGGTTAGAATGCCTTGTTAACACATGAACACAGGGGAGAATGCCATTGGAGCATACAGACTGAGGGGAGAAAACCATGTTAACACACGGAGAGGGAAGAACACCATATTAACACACACACAGAGAGGAGAATGCCACATTAACACATGTACAGATGCAAGGACGGCAAGGAGACACACAGACTCAGTGGAGAAGGCTATGTTAACATGCGGACGGTAGTGAGAAAACCATGTTAGCATATAGAAAGAGGGTAGAATGCCATGTTAACACAAGGACAGAGGGAAGAACGCCATGTTAACACAAAAACACTAGGGAGAATGCCATGAGATGACAGAGACTAGGGGGAGAATGCCATGCTAACACATGGACAGAGGAGAGAATGTCATATTAACACACACACAGACGAGAGAACGCCATGCTAACACACAGATAGAAAGGAGAATATCATGTTAACACACAGAGGGGAGAACGCATGTTAACATATGGACAGAGGTGAGAACGCCACAAGGACACACACAATGATTGGGAACGCCATAGTAATACACAGACAGAGGAGAGAACGCCATGTTAACCCATGGATGGAGACAATATGACCATATTAAAACAGAAACAGAGGAGATAATGTCATGTTAACACACAGACAGGGGAGAATGCCATGTTAACACAGGTACAGTTGAGGGGGGCACAGACTCAGTGGAGAAAGCCATGTTAACACGTGGCTGGAAGTGAGAAAGTCATGTTAACATACAGCCAGAGGTGAGAATGCCGTGGGAATACACAGACTAAGGGGAGCACGCCATGTTAGCACACACACACAGAGGAGAGAACGCCATGTTAACACATAGGCAGAGGCGAAAACGCCATGGGGGAGCACTAACCCATTGGAGAAAGCCATGTGAACATGCAGTCAGAAGAAAGAATGCATGTTAATACGCAGAGGGTAGAACACCATGTTAACACACATACAGAGGTGAAAGCACAATGTTAACACACAGATGGAGGGAAAAACACTATGTCAACACACAGACAGTTTGGAGAATGCAATGTTAACACATGAAGAGAGGTGAGAATGCCATAGAGACACACAGACTGAGGGGAGCATGCCATGTTAATGCACAGACAGAGGGAGAATGCCATGTTAACACAAGGACAGAGGTCAGAATACCATGAGGACACACAGACTGAGTGGTAAGTACCATGTTAACACACTGTCATAAGTGAGAATGCCATGGAGACTCACAGACTGAATGGAGAGTGCCATATTGCACACAGACAGAGGGGAGAACGTCATGTTAGCATACAGACAGTGGAGAATTCCATGTTAACTAACAGACATAGTGGAGACCACCATGTTTACACATGGAAAAAGGCAAGAACGCTTTGGGAACACACAGACTGAGATGAGAATGCAATGTTAACACATGGACAAAGGGAAAAATGCGATTTTATTTTATTTTATTTTATTTTATTTGTTTTTTTAAACCAATATTTTTTATTATGGTTTGGTGGGGTACAGTTAAGGGTTAGGTATACAATTATGCTTCATTCAGGCACCCTGTTGATAAGAGGTGTTTCCCTTTCCCCAGACAGATATTTGCTACTGTTAATCCCATCCCCCTCCCCCCCATAGTTTCCCAATACCGTCAGTCATTTCCTTTTTTTTTTTTTTAATAATCAATATTTTTTTATTATGATATTATGGGGTACACTTAACAGTTAGGTATACAAATACATTTCATTCAGGCACCCTATTGATTAGAGGTGCTTCCCCATTCCCAGACAGATATTTGCCCGTTAATCCCATCTCCCTCCCCCCCCATAGTTTCCCACTACTGTCAGTCATTTTCTTATAGTATTGGATTGGATGTTCAAAGTCCGTTATATGAGTGAAAACATGTGATACTCGGACCTTTGTTTTTGTAAGAGGTCACTCAGTATTATAGACTCTAGTTCCAACCAGGTTGCTGCAAAATTCATGATTTTGTTCTTTTTTATGGCTGCTTAGTATTCCATCATGTATATGTACCACATTTTTAAAATTCAATCCTCTTTTGATGGGCAGCATGGTTGCTTCCAGGTTCTTGCTATTGTGAACAATGCTGCGATAAACATACGTGTGCAGTTGTCTTTTTTGTAGAGTGATTTGTGTTCTTCCAGATATATTCCTATTAGGGAATTTGAGGGGTTGTATGGGAGGTAGATATTTAGAGCTTTTAGGAATCGCCACACTTCTTTCCACAGAGGTTGCACTAGTTTACACTCCCACCAACAGTGTAGAAGTGTTCCCTTTTCTCCA
>NW_007047837.1:0-347 GCF_000164805.1 Carlito syrichta
TGGCCAGCAGGTTAGCTAGGTAATTAAGTAAAGTCAGTCGGCAATCCAGCGGGCTATGTAGGTAGGTACCTATTTAAGTCAGCTGTCTAGCCTTTATGCTATCTAGTTATGTCAGCTAGTTAATTCAACTGGCTATCCAGCTGTCATGCTAGGTAGATAGGTAGATAAGTCTGCTGGCTATCCAGCTGGCTACATCTTTAAGTTAGCTAATTAAGTCAGCTGGCTAGGCTGGTGGCTAACTAGGTAGCCAGTCAATTAAGTCAGGTGGCTAGACAGCTGACCAGCTAAAGTTAGCTACTTTAGTCAGCTGACTAACCAGCTGGTTATCTAGTAAGTCAGCACGTTAA
>NW_007047838.1:0-374 GCF_000164805.1 Carlito syrichta
CCAACCCCAACCCCAACCCTAACCCCAACCCTAACCCTAACCCTAACCCTAACCCTAACCCTAACCCTAACCCTAACCCTAACCTAATGGTGGTAGTGGGCAGAGGGAGGCATCTGTGGCATGCATACAGGGGGAGAGGACCCTTCTGAAGTTGGTCCCTTGTGAAGGCGCCATCCCCCCTTTTCTGTAGTGATGGTGTCTCTCTCCTCCATCTGCACATCAGTGGCTGAATGGTCACACAGGCCTGGGGTTATTTAAGAAACGGGGTCTATGCTCTTGTACCGGGGCCCCAAACCACATGTAAACACCTTGACCGCCAGAAGGTGGGTGTCAGCCAGCTGAAAAAGTGGACTGAGAAGACACCTCAGGAAGAA
>NW_007047839.1:0-347 GCF_000164805.1 Carlito syrichta
AAAATACCGCGGTGCAAGAAGCAGTGTGGAACAATTGACAGCACAGCTGGAAAAATAAAATGAGATGCCTAACACAGGCCGTACAACAAAGAAATCTGCCATATCAAGAGCCAAATCTTTAAGAAGACAAATGTTAGGAGAAAATTGAAGACAGTGTATAAAAATATTTGGGAGGAACACATGCAATGTAGACACCCTTTATAAAACATTTATAGAGAATGTGTCCAAAAATAGCAATAACTACTCGAAGAGAAAATTGTCACAAATAAATGATACATGGCAAACTACTGGGACTACTTACTCTCCATCTTTGTATATAAAGAACTTCTAAAAATCGGTAAGCAAAA
>NW_007047840.1:0-1014 GCF_000164805.1 Carlito syrichta
AAAGTGCTTTTAAAGTTGCCACCTAAACTGAGTCATAAAATTCTCTGAAATAGGTATATTAGCCATACTATCCCTATTATATGCTGAATAAAGCTTAAGTAAATTGCCAATAATCATTTGATCATTAAATGGCAGAAACAAGAATTTAAAGCAGATGATTCAGCTTCAAATCCAGTGTATTTTGCATTATCTTAAACTGTTTTCCAATTTCAATTACATACTTCATTGAATAAAGAAAGGTTTATGGTTTTAGGGTTTTCCTACTCAGTGTAGTAAAACCAAATGCATAGGCCGGGCTCAGTGGCTCAGCCTGTAATCCCACGCCTTTGGGAGGCTGAGGTGAGTGGATTGCCTGAGCCCGCGGGTTCGAGACCCACCTGGGCAGCGAGACCTCATCTCTACAATAAAGCAAAAAATCAGCCGGGAGTGGTAGCGCATGCCTGTAATTCTGGCTACTCAGAAGGCTGAGGCGGAAGGATCGCCGGAGCCCAGCAGGTCGAGGCTGCGGTGGCCGGGAGCGGCCACTGCCCTCCAGTCTGGGCGACAGAGTGAGACTCCATCTCAAAAAAAAAAAAAAACCAAATGCATTAGCAGAAAAATAATAAAATAAATAAATAAAGTGAGAGATGATAAAGGTGAGGAAAGAAAAAAATTATTAGAAAATTGCAAACCTGAGTAACATAGAAATTTTCCAATAGAGATAAAATGCAAATAATCTTAGAGGATCTAATGTGATATGTTAAAATGGTTACAATAAACTACAAAAAGGTCTTTCAAAATAATTACTTTTCTCTTAGAGGCAAGGTCTCACCATGTTGCCTAGGCTGGTCTCGAACTTCTGGGCTCAAGAGATCCTCCTGTCTCAGCTTCCCAAAGTGCTAGGATTACAGGCTCAGATTTTTAAAGTGGCATTATCTTCTGTTCTGACCCATTCAGAAGTTAAAATTGGACAAATTTTAAAACGAAACTATTTATAAGGAAAGAAAAATAAAATTTTTAAATAATGATGACCTC
>NW_007047841.1:0-345 GCF_000164805.1 Carlito syrichta
GCTACCATGCCCGGCTAATTTTTTTGATTTATTGTAGAGATGAGGTCTCGCCAACTTGCCAGGCGGGTCTTGAACCAAATGTTGATTATTATTATTAATTTACACTAGGTTCATAGGAAGGAGAAAGAGGGAGAGAGAGAAAAAGAAACTGCTGGTGCGTAAGACCAGAAAAACTCTACACACAGGAAAATGGAAATAGTATTCTCAATTCTCCGACTTTAACTTCAAAGTAGGAACTACAGAGGTAACTGAGTTTACACCTGGTGACCTAACTAAGTCTTCAGACTAAGTCCTCAGGGAACCATCTCCATTCCCTTCCCTCAGAAAAAGCCTAAGGACCCTACC
>NW_007047842.1:0-746 GCF_000164805.1 Carlito syrichta
AGCCATCTGAGTTAATGAGCTTTTTAACTAGCTAGCGAGCTGGATAGCCAACTGACTTAAATAGGCAACATAACTAGCTAGCCAGATGGCTAGCGAGCTGATGCAACAACATAAATACCATGATAGGCAGCTGGCTAGCCAACTGACTTAACTAACTGACTTAACTAGCTAGTCAGCTGACAAAACTAGCTGACTTAACTATATAGCTACCTATCTAGCCTACTGATTTAACTAGCTGACTTACTAGTTAGAAACCTAGCTAGCCAGCTGGCTGGCCAGCAGACTTAACTAGCTGATTTAAACAGCTAGCCAGCTGGCTACACAGCTGACTTAACTAACTGACTTAACTAGCTAGACAGCTGGCTGGCCAACTGAATCAACTAGCTGACTGAACCAGCTAACCAGCTGGCTAGCCAACTGACTAAACTAGTTAGCTACCAAGCTACCCAGCTGGGAAGCCAGCTGTATTAATTACATGACTTAACCAATCAGCCAAATGGCTAAATAACTGACTTAACTAGCTTGCTACCTAGCTAGTCAGCTGGCTAGCCGACTGAACTACTTGACTCAAACTGCTAGCCAGCTAGGTAGCCAGCTGACTCAACTAGCTGACAAAACTAGTTAGCCAGTTGTCAAGACAGTTGATGTAACTAGCTCTCTACCTAGATAGCTACCTGGCTAGTCAACTGACTTAATTTGCTGACTTAATTAGCTAGAATGCTGGCTAGCCAACTGACATAACTATC
>NW_007047843.1:0-345 GCF_000164805.1 Carlito syrichta
ATATATATATATATATATATATATACACACACATGTTAATACGTGTATGTGTGTGTGTGTGTTTCTTATTTCTAGTCCAATTCAGTTTAATGGCAGAAGATATAACCTCATCAACTCTGGATAGCCTCAAATAGTTCAGACAGATCTCATTAATGCCCTCTCTCTCTACAGACTTCACTCTTTCAGGGAGTTGAAGGAACACTGTGCTGGGAGCACTTTTCTAGCTCTCAGTCCCTCCCCTCACGGTTCTGGAACCCACAGAGATGTAATGTCCTGTCTGACCATTGGTCGTCCTGTCCTTACTTGAGATGTTTATTTTCCCTTCTAGTCCCCACCCTGCCCCAA
>NW_007047844.1:0-345 GCF_000164805.1 Carlito syrichta
CTGCACTCCAGTCTGGGTGACAGAGTGACACTCCAACTCTAATAATAATAATAATAATAATAATAATAATAATAATAAATTTCTGAAAAAACCTAAGCATATCTTGATTAATTAAATTTTTAAATATTTTATTCTGATTTAATTCAACCATCATAGAGAAAAGTTGTCACCATATTTGTTATCCAGGCTATCTAAAAGATAGAATAACTGCTAAAAATTTGGGTAGGGTGAGTCACAGAGGTACCTTGAAAACTACTTTAGAGTTAAACTAAACTTAAGTAGTTATCGGGACAAAATATTATAGGAATGTCACAGTCTTTTGCACATGTGAATAAGCAAGAGGAA
>NW_007047845.1:0-392 GCF_000164805.1 Carlito syrichta
GTTAAGTCAGTTGGCAACCAGCTAGCTAGCTAGTTAAGTCAGCTCCTTAAGTCAGTTGGCTATCCAGCTTGTTAGCTGGTTAAAAAGCTATTTAAGTCAGATGGCTATTCATCTGACTAGCTAGATATTTCAGCTAGGTAAATCAGCTGCCTAGCTAGGAAGTTGGCTATATACATCCGCTAGTTATGTCAGCTAGCTAGCTAGTTAAGTAATCCAGTTAAGTCAGCTAGTTAAGACACCTGGCTAGGTATGTAGCTCGCTGGTTAAGTCAGCTAGTTAAGTCAGCTTTCTTGCTAGTTAAGTCAGCGAATGAAGTCAGCTGGTCTGCCAGTTGGATAGCTCTGTAGCTAGCTAGTTACGTCACCTGGCCAGCCAGTTTACTACCTAGTTAA
>NW_007047846.1:0-358 GCF_000164805.1 Carlito syrichta
CTTGATCGCCTGCCAACCAGTCAACAAACAAGTCAGCTCTCTCACCAGCCAAAAGTTCAACTAACTTGTCAGCTAGCTCTCAGGTAAACAGGTCAGCTAACAGGTCGGCTAGCTTGCAGGCCCATTAGTTAAGTCAGCTCACCATTCAGCTCGCTGACCTGCTGACTAGTTAAGGAAGATCACCTGGCAGGTCACTGGTCAACAGACTAATTAATTAGAATCACCAGTTGGCTCTCTCACCGGCTGACTATTTAAGTCTTCTGGCCTGTCAGCTCACTCACAAGCTGACTAAAATCAGCTGACCAATCAGCTCACTCTTGTGCAACTAATTAAGTCAGCTAACATGTCGGCTCACTCG
>NW_007047847.1:0-344 GCF_000164805.1 Carlito syrichta
AGCCTGCTGGTTAGGTAGATAGCTAGCTAGATAAGTCAGCTTTCAAGCCAGCAGGCTAGCAATTCAAGTCAGCTAGTTAAGTCAGCTGGCTAGCCTGCTGGCTACATAGGTAGCTAGATAGTTAAGTGAACTGGCAATCCAGCTTGCTAGCATAAGAGAGCTAGGTAAGTCAGTTGACTAACCAGCTTGCAAGATAGGCAGCCAGCTAGTAAAGTCAGCTGACTAGTTGGTTAAGTTAGGTGGAAACCAGCTGTCTAGCTAGTTATGTCAGCACGTTAAGTCATTTGGCTCTCCAATTGGTTAGTTAGTTAAAAAGCTAGTTAAGGCAGATGGCTATCCATCAG
>NW_007047848.1:0-344 GCF_000164805.1 Carlito syrichta
AAAAAAAAAAAAAAAAAAAAAAAAGCAATCGCCTCTAAGAAAGAAGAAATGGGGGTGGGGACTGAGGGGAAGAACCAAGGGAACTTTGGAGCCCTCTGACTCTTTTTTAAAGAGTGTACCTTTCGACTTTGAAATCGAGGAAAAGTTATTACTTGAATACCGTCAAGTCCTCCTTAGCATCTACCATATTAAGCCAATCTACACTGTGGGGCCATGGAAAAGAGAACATCTCACATGCATGGAAGATAAAATGCATTTGCAGAGACATGGTGTCCTCATAAAATGATCTTTAAAGGGAAAAAATTGTGGATGGGGAAAGAAAATATCAGGGAGAGCAGAGTAAA
>NW_007047849.1:0-420 GCF_000164805.1 Carlito syrichta
GTTGACTTAACTAGCTGACTTAACTTGCTTGTTACCTACCAAGCCATCTGAATTTACTAACTGAAATAACTAGTTAGCTACCTAACTAGCTGTCTAGCTAGCTAACCTACATAACTAGCTTACTTAGGTAGCTAGCTAGCAGACAAAACTAACTGATTTAATTAGCTAGTTACCTAGCTAGCCAACTGACGTAACTAGCTGGAATAACTATTTAGACTGCTGTCTAGCCATCTTAGTTAATTAGCTTTTTAACTAGCTAGTGAGAAGCTAGCCAATTGACTTATTGTGGTTAGCCAGCTGCCTAGCAGGATATCTATTGAGTTAAGTCAGCTAGATGACATAACAAGTTGATTAATGAGGTAGGCAGCTGGCCAGCCAGGTGACTAAACCAGCTGACTTAACTAGTTATCCAGCTGTCTT
>NW_007047850.1:0-513 GCF_000164805.1 Carlito syrichta
TGGAAACAAATGAAAATGAAGAAACATCTTACCAAAACCTCTGGGATGCCATGAAAGCTGTAGTAAAAGGGAAATTCATATCTCTACAAATGCACATGAAGAAAATGGAAGGATCACAAATTAACAATCTAAAAAATCACCTAAGGAAGCTGGAAAACCAAGACCACTAAAACCCTAACTTCAGCAGAGGAATCCAGATCACCAAAATAAAAGCCCAAATCTGGGACATAGAAGACTAAAAGATAATACAAAAAATTCAATGAAATAAAAAGCTTGTTCTTTGAAAGGATAAACAAGATCAATAATCTCCTATTGTGAATGACCAAGAAAAGGAGAGAAAAAGCCCAAATAAACACAATCAGAAACACAAGATGAAGTCACGTCTGACCCTGAAGAAATATAAAAGATCATTAGAGACTACTATGTACACTTGTATGGAAACAAACTTGAAAGTCTTAAGGAAATGGAGGACTTTCTGACATCACACAACCTGCCTAGATTGAAACAAGAAGA
>NW_007047851.1:0-341 GCF_000164805.1 Carlito syrichta
ATGATGTGATGGAGCAAGAATGGGCTGCTTGTGGAGAGAGCTCCGGCTAGCCCTGAGTGACACCAACAGTCACCTCTCTTCCTCGGTTTTCCTCTTGAACGCTGGAGGGAATCGTGGGGCCCTCGAGTGCCCGATGGCCAATCTTTCTAAGCGCCCCCCAGACGGGACATGGCTCCCAGACAAGATGTTTGTGAGATTCCCAACGAGGCCCTTGCACATCATGGGGCCAACTCCCCCGATACCTTTGCGAGACCCTCAGTCACCCGAGGGTGCCTGTTTTCACAGACCAAAGGGAAAAGTGCCTCCTTTTTTTGTTCTTTTTTTGTTCTTTTTTTGAGTTG
>NW_007047852.1:0-412 GCF_000164805.1 Carlito syrichta
GGGGAACTCACGTTCAGAGAATCTCACAAGTTCACCTATGCCGTCGCCATCTTGCCCCGTTCAAAGTTACTTCTTTTTTAGATTTTGTACAGAAAGTTAATCCCAGGTCTCCTGATTATCCGGTGCGGGTCATAACCCACCCTTGGTCAGAACTGGTCACTGACAGTAATGAAATAGAAGGGAGAGGAATGGAATGGACAGGAGGGGAATGGAATGGAATGGAGTGGAATGGAATAAAATGCATTGGAATCAATGGACTGGAGTGGAATGAAATGGAATGGAATGGAATGGCATAGAATGGAGAGAAATGGAGTGGAATGGAATAGAGAGAAATGGAATGAAATGGATTTGCATGGAATGGAGAGGACTGGAGTAGAATGGAATGGAATTCAAAGTTGAGTACTGGAATGGA
>NW_007047853.1:0-340 GCF_000164805.1 Carlito syrichta
CAACTAGCTAGTTAAGTCAGCTAGCCAGCTAACTCGCCAGTTATCTAGCTAGTTAAGTCTACTGGCTAGAAAGCTAGATAGCTTGTTTGCAAGCTAGTTACGTCAGCTAGATAGCCAGCTAGCTAGTCAGCTAGCTAGTTAAGTCAGATACCAAATCAGCTAGTTACTTAGCTATCTAGTTGGCTAACGACTCAGCTAGCTGATCAGCTAATTAGTGGGCTTGCTCGCTTTCTATTAGGTCAGCTAACTAGTTGGCTCTCTCACCTGCCAAACGGTCCACAAATTAGTTGGCTCATTCGCCAGCCAACAGGTAAATTAACTTTTCAGTTCGCTCGCATAC
>NW_007047854.1:0-421 GCF_000164805.1 Carlito syrichta
CCTTTCCATTTCTCTCCATTCCATTCCATCCCATTCCTCTCCATTCCAGTCCATTCCATTCCTTTGCATTCCATTCAATTCGATTCGATTCCATTCCATTCCATTCCTCTTCATTCAATTCCACTCCATTTCATTCCTCTCCATTCCATTCCATTCCAACCCTCTACATTCATTTGGATTCCTTTCTAACCATTCCTCTCCATTCAATTCCATAAGATTCATTCCATTCCAATGCATTCCTCTCCATTCCATTTCATTCCTCTCCATTCGATTCCACTACTCTCCATTCCATTCCATTCAACTCCATTCCATTCCAATCCATTCCATTCCATTACTTTACTCTCCATTCCATTTCATACCTTTCCACTCCTTTTCATTCCACTCCATTCCTATCCATTCCATTCCCTTCCTGTCCAGTCCC
>NW_007047855.1:0-824 GCF_000164805.1 Carlito syrichta
GCAACCGGCAATATTCCTATTTTATATTCACGTGTTTATCACTTAAAACATAAATGTTTCAAAACCAAAACCCTTTATCTTCTGTTATTTTGTGAAGAGAGGCTAACACACTAGACATTTATCATTTACAGTTAGATTATTCAGTTAAATCTTTTGATTAAAGAAATTACACAGAGGCCTGTTATAGTTTAGTCTCTAACTTTGAAAGTCATTGAGAGGGGCACAAGGCAAATGCCACCTGCAGTCACGGAAGCCTACATATTTTTCTACTTCCCGAAATACTTTTTCTTTGGTTTTCATAGCTCTTATTTTTAAAAAACATTTTAGATATGGTAAAACATACATAATATTTACCACTCTAACCATTTTTAGGTATACAGAGAGTGGCATTACAGACACACTTTTTTTCTGCAGTCATCACTACCATCCATCTCCAGAACTTTTTCATCTTTCTTAAGAAATTTTTTAAGTCAAGACTTTTTTCTAATAGTGATTTCATTCACTTGTTTTAAAATAAAATGTCTAAATTTTCTTTTGTTTATATCAACTTTATTGAGATAATTTTTTTTTTTTGAGTCAGTGTCTCACTCTGTCACCTATGCTGGAGTGCAGTGGCATGCTGATGGCTACCACAGCCTTGGCCTGCTGGGTTGAAGTGATCTTTCTATCTCAGTTTTCCAAGTAGCTGGAACTGCAGGAGCGTGCCACTATGCCTGGCTAATTTTTTGATATACCATAGAGACGAGGTATTGCTAAGCGGCCCCGGCTGGTCTGGAACCCCTGGACTCAGGCAATCCTCTTGCCTCCACCTCCCAAAGTGCTGG
>NW_007047856.1:0-410 GCF_000164805.1 Carlito syrichta
GAATTAGCTGTCAGACTTATCTAGTTGGCTAATGAGTCAACTAGATATTGAGATATCAACAGGTTATCGAGTTAGCTAGCTGACTTAACTACCTGACTTAACCAGCTAGCCAGCTGTATAGGCTGCTGAATAAACTAGCTAGTTACCTAGCTAGCTGTCTGGGTAGCCAGCTGAATTAGCTAGATGATTTAACCAGCTATCCAGCTGGCTAGCAGATAACTCAACTTGCTAGCTACCTAGCTAGCCAGTTGGCTAGCCACTTGACTTATCTAGGTGACAACAGCTAGTCAACTGGCTAGCCAGCTGACTCAACTAGCTGACTTAACTAGTTAGTCAGCTTGCCAGCCAGCTGACTTATCTAGCTGACATCACTAGGTAGCAAGGTGGCTATCCAGCTGACTTAACTAGCT
>NW_007047857.1:0-580 GCF_000164805.1 Carlito syrichta
ATTGATTTGCTTTTGCGTTTTTGTCAGAAATCCTTTCTGATAGATTCTCTAGCCTCTTTCATTGATCTATGTGTTTATCTGTCAGTAAGTGCCAGAGTTTTGATTATATAAAAAGCATTGGCAGGAGTCAGGAGTTCATACCTGTAATCCCAGCACTTTGGGAAGCCAAAGTGAGAGACTTGCTGAAGCCCAGGAGTTTGAGGATACAGTGAGAGTGAGCTATGATTGTACCACTGTACTTTAGTCTAGGTGAAAAAGAAAGATTCCATATCCAAAAAAAAAAGAAAAGAGTCTTACAATTGAGTTGAGAGATTCTTCTTATTTTATTATTCTTTTTCTTTTTTGTTCAAATGTATTTTAGTTTATTTGCCTTTCTGTGAAATTTGAGCATCATCTTGTCTGTAACTATAAAATATCTTGCTGGGATTTTTAATAGATATTTTCTTAAAATTATATCCATTACAAGAGATTTAACATTTTTACAGTGTCGAGTGTTCCAATCCATAGACATAATATGTACCTTCATTGATTTAAATATTCCCTAATTTTTAAATCAATGTTTTGCAGTTTTCAGCATGCA
>NW_007047858.1:0-337 GCF_000164805.1 Carlito syrichta
GAATGCAATAGAATGGATTGGGGAGGAAGAGAATGGAGAGAAATGGAATGGAGGGAAATGAAATAGAGAGAAATGAAAAGGAGATTAATGGAATGGAATGGACAGGAATGTAATTTAGTGTAATTCAGTGGTATCAAGAGGAATGCATGGAATGGAATGTAAAGGTATGGAATAGAGTGGAATACATTGAAATGAATAGGAATGGAATGGAACCGAATGGAATGGAAAGGAATGGAGAGGAATTGAATATAATAGAAAGGAATGGAAAGAAGAGGACTAGAATGAAAAGGAATGGAATGGAAAGGCTTGAAATTGAATGGAGAAGAAAGGAGTGGGA
>NW_007047859.1:0-337 GCF_000164805.1 Carlito syrichta
CACAGAATATATTCTAAGGTTAAACATATTCTCAGTCATAAAACAAGTCTTAATAAATTCAAAAAAATTGGAATCATACCAAGCATCTCCTCTGACTGCAGGAAAAAAAATAGAAATGATTACCAAGAGGACCCCTCAAAACTACACAAATACATTAAAACTAAACAACTTGGTCCTGAATTATTTAGGGGTAAACAACAAGATCAAGAAAAAAATAAAAGATTATTTGAAATAAATTAAAATAAAGACACAACATACCAAAATCTCTGGGATGCTACAAAAGTAGTGCTAAGGAAAAAGTTATAACACTAAACACCCATATCAAGAAGATAGAAAG
>NW_007047860.1:0-386 GCF_000164805.1 Carlito syrichta
AGCGGACATGTTGCAAGACACTTGCAGGAATCAACAAAATATCTGCAAATGCAAACATGTTGCAAGACACTTGCAAGAATGAGCAAAATATCTGCCAATGGAGACATGTTGCGAGGTGACATGTGGCGAGACACTTGCAGCAATTAACAAGAAATCTGCCAACGCAGACATGTGGCGAGAGGACATGTTGCCAGACACTTGCAGGGATTAACAAAATATCTGCAAATGGAGACATGTGGCAAGACACTTGCAGGAATGAGCAAAAAATCCGCCAATGCCAACATGTTGCAAAATATTTGCAGGAATTAACAAGAAATCTGCAATGGAGACATGTTGCAAGCGGACATGTGGCGAGATGCTTGCAGGGATTAACAAAATAGCTGCAA
>NW_007047861.1:0-399 GCF_000164805.1 Carlito syrichta
ATCCTGATATTATCAGGGATTTATATAACTTCTGTGAGTGTTCAAAAAGGTGGGTGGAGATTCCCTATGTCCAATCCTTTTCTCTCCTCCATGAATATCCTCGGCTGTGTCTCACCTGTAAACCCTCTAACCTCCACCCTCAACTCATGCTAGCATCTACTGCTTCCCCTGTAACTTCTCTTTCTCCCATTGTTCCAAGCACATGTAAGCCTCCTCCTCTAGATTCCCCTCCCCCTACTGTGGACCCTGCAAATTCCATCTCTGCTCTCTCCTTCTCCGTCTCAGATTTCGAGCCTGCAGATGAATACCCACCTTACAGGCAACCCAAGGCTTCCCCGCCCCCACCTTCCTCTTCAGCCCCTCCCACTTCTGCTCCAGAAGTTCAACCTATATATCCTC
>NW_007047862.1:0-392 GCF_000164805.1 Carlito syrichta
GGCCTCTCCTGGTACCAGGTGCCGCAGAACACAGGAGCGGTGCCCTGGAGGCAGGGGGCAGCTGCAGGGGAGACATTCCCGCAAGGCTGCTCTCACACCCAGGCTGCAGGCTGCCATGGAATTGTAGATGGCATCGGAAGGCCTGTGCTTCACTTTCCAGCTGGTCCCAGCTGGCCTTGGACTCGTCACTTAACTGCTCTGAGCCCGGTTTCTCATTTGTAAAATGAGATCCAGAGCCTAGCCCTGCTGCCCCACTGGTTACTGAGCAAAGTGCTCTACTGTTCTGGAAGCTTCTTATAAATTCCTGACCCAACTCTTTTTTTTTTTTTGAGTTGGAGTCTCACTCGCTCGCCCAGACTGAAGTGCAGTGGCCGCTCCCGGCCACCGCAGCC
>NW_007047863.1:0-667 GCF_000164805.1 Carlito syrichta
TGTTACTCTCTATTCCATCCCATTCCATTTCATTACATTACATGCCATTATGTTATTCTCCATTCCATTCAATACCCTTCCATTCCATTCAATTTGTTGCTCTCCATTCCCTTCCATTCCATTCTATTGTATTCCATTCCATTCTGTTACTCTCCATTCCATTCCATTCCATTTCATTCCATTCCATTCCGTTACTCTCCAATTTACTCCTTTCAATTCCATTCCATTCCATTCCATTAGGTTATTCTTAATTCCATTCCATTCCATTACATTACATTATTCTTCATTCCAATTCATTCCATTCCATTCTATTCAATTACATTGCTCTCCATTCCATTCCATTTCATTCCAATCTATTCAATTTCTTTCCACTACTCGCCATTCCATTCCATTTCATTAAATTCCATTCCGTTAACCTCTATTCCATTTCATTACTCTTCATTCTATTCCATTCCATTCCATTCCATTCCATCCGTGATTCCCCTTCCATTCCATTGAATTCTGTTACTATGCATTCCATTCCATTCTCTCCCATTCCATTACATTCCGTTACTCTCCATTCCTTTCCATTCCATTCCATTCTGTTACAATGTATTCCGTTGCATTCCATTCCATTCCATTCCGTTACTCTCCATTCCATTCCAATCCATTCCATTACTCTCCTTTC
>NW_007047864.1:0-397 GCF_000164805.1 Carlito syrichta
CTTTATCACAGAGGAGAACCAGTCACAAGGACACCCATCAGAGATGAGGGCCTGTCACAGAGACGTCCATTATGGAAGAGACACTGGAACTAGGGCACCCATCACATAGGATGACTAGTCATTGTGGCATCCATCACAGAGAATGGCCAGTCTTTGGGGCACCAATCACAGAGGAGACCCAGTATCTGGGGTAACTATTATATAGGAGGCTCAGTCTCTGGGGTAACAATTATGAAGGAGGCCCAGTAATTGTGACATCCATCACAGGAGAGCTAGGCACTGGGGCACCCCTCATATATGAAGGCAAAACACTCTGGCAATACTCACAAAAGAGGTCCAGTAACTGGGACACATACTAGGTAGGAGTCACTGGCACATTCATTACAAAGGAAGGCCA
>NW_007047865.1:0-330 GCF_000164805.1 Carlito syrichta
AGCCTCCCGCCTCGGCCTCCCCAGGAGCGGGAATGACCCTGCCCAGCCTCATTCTATTATTTGTTATTATTATTACTGTTGTTGTTGTTGTTATTATTATTTGGAGAGCTGGGGTCTGGCTATGTGGCCCAGGCGGGTCTCGAACTCCCGGCCCCGAGTGCGCCTCTCGCCTCGGCCTCCCAAGAAGCTGGGATAACAGAAGCCATCGCACCGGGCTCATTTTCATATTATTATTGTTATTATTATTATTATTATTGTGGTGGTTATTATTATTTGTGTAGACGGGGGTCTTGCTTCGTGGGCCAGGCGGGTCTCGAACTCCCGGCCTCC
>NW_007047866.1:0-329 GCF_000164805.1 Carlito syrichta
AATTAGCCAGATTTAGTGGTTCCTTCCTGACATCCCAGCATTTTGGGAGGCTGTGGTGGGAAGATCGCTTGAGGTCAGGAGATGTAGACTAGTCAGGACTTCATAGCAAAATCCTGTTTCTACAAAATAAAAAATAAAATAAAAAGTAAAATGAAATGAAATAAAATAAAATAATTAGCCAGACTTTGTGTTTCCTGCCTTGCATTCCAGCATTTTGGCCAGCTGAGGGGGCAGTATTGCATGTGGGTTGGAGTTTGAAACTAGTCTGGGTGTCATAGCAAAACCCTATCTCTACAAATAAAAAAATAATATAGTAAAGTAAAATAAAA
>NW_007047867.1:0-364 GCF_000164805.1 Carlito syrichta
GGAGAGAACACTTGTCTCACAAATGGTAGCCACTTACAGAGGCCCAGAAATGTACTAAACTGCCTGACATTGGCTTACCATCATGCCAACAACCAACAACCACCAGGTAAATATTAGGATGATGGAACCCAAATTTATTTCTTAATTTAACACTGGTGCCAGCCTTTTGGTCCTGGCCATCGATGTTGAAATCAGATTGCCTTATCCAAAAGAATTTTCTTTTTTAAACAACGGAGGGGAAGAATAGCCTTGGGGATGTTAGGACAAAAGTACGATCCAGATACAAAGACAATAGTATAATTATATAAACGATTGAACAATACAGCAAAAAGGTGGCCATCTTGCCTTTGGGCCCTAGTAGCAA
>NW_007047868.1:0-541 GCF_000164805.1 Carlito syrichta
CTAGCTAGTTATGTGAGCTGGCTAGCCAGCTTGCTAGCTTAAGTCAGCTAGGTAAGTCAGTTGACTAATCATCTGTCTAGGTAGGTAACCAGCTATTTAACTCAACTGGCTAGCCAGTTGAGTAGATGGTTAAGTCAGCTAGTTAAGTCAACTAGCAACCAGCTGGCTAGCTAGTTAAGTCAACTCATTATGTCAGTTGGCAATCCAACTGGTTAGGTAGTTAAAAAGCTAGTTAAGTCAGGTGACTAGCCATCTGGCTAGCTAGTTATTTCAGCTAGTTAAGCCAGCTGGATAGCTATGTAGCTAGCTGGTTAAGTCAGCTAGTTAAGTCAGCTTGTAGCTAATTAATTCAGCGAGTTAAGACAGCTGGCTAGCCATCTGGCTATCTTGGTAGCTAGATAGTTAAGTCAGCTGTCTCGACAGGGAGCTAGCTAGTTAAGCAACCTAGTTAAGTCAACTCACTATCCAGCTAGTTAGCTCGGTAGCTAGTGTGGTAAGTCAGCTGGCAAGCCAGCGGGCTACGTAGGTAGCTAGCTAGTTC
>NW_007047869.1:0-339 GCF_000164805.1 Carlito syrichta
CTCATTTTGATTTATTGTAGAGATGAGGTCTTGCCAAGTTGCTCAGGCGGGTCTTGAACCTGCAGGCTCAGACAATTCACTCACCTCAGCCTCTCAAGGCACGGGATTACAGGTTGAGTCACCGAGCCCAGCTTGCTTGTGTTTTTCATGGTGAGTTTCTTGGGAAAGGAGAGATAGACACCATTAAAAAAATAGAACTAAAAAACTCATTGAAAGAACTAAAAAGTACAGTTGAAGGCTTTAATAGTAAGCTAGACCAAACGGAAAAAAGAATCTCAGAGCTGGAAGACAGGTCTTTCAAATTAACACAGTCAGAAAAATAAATAAATAAATAAATAA
>NW_007047870.1:0-326 GCF_000164805.1 Carlito syrichta
CCAGCGCTCTGGGAGGTTGAGGTGGAAGGATGGCTGGAGCCCAGGTTCCCAAGTCCAGCCCGGGCCAAGCAGGGAGACCATGTCTCCTCACCCATTTAAACAGGGGTTCTGGGGTTGAGGTGCCCATCATATCCACCACTCTGGAGGCTGAGACAGGAGGATGAATGGAGCCGGAGATTTCGAGCTTGGCAAGGAACGACAGTCATGACCATGGGCACCAGGCTGGGACTTATAGCCAGATCCTGTCTCCAAAATAAGCAGAAACATACACAGATTCTAAACTGCATGTGGTGTGTTCACAGGGCTTCAGATCAGGAAAAATGGGA
>NW_007047871.1:0-604 GCF_000164805.1 Carlito syrichta
AAAAAAAAAAAAAAAAAAAAAAAAAAAAAAAAAAAAAGAAATGCCATGTGTATGCACAGTCAGTAGTGATTTCCTCCAAATCCTCAAGGTCAGCTCATGAGAGTAAATAGAATAGAAACCTTGATGCCAGATAACTAAAGCTTGAATCCTGGAGTAGATCAATTTCTCCAAGTATTTCTCAGGCATGTCGCTAGATTTCTCTGATCTGAGTTTTCCTGTCTGTTTAAATAATCCTTTTTATTGGGTCATCAGGAGGCAAGACAACTTGTGTAAGAATTCTTGCACAGGGGGAACAATCAGTCAACATTGCTTTCCTTTCTTCTTTGATAATCAAATGGACTCTAGTTTACTTCTTAGGATTTCGGCTCCTCCGAATCCTTTGTCCCTGGTAAAATCCTTCTGTACACACTTTCAGCTGCAGAGAGTGCTATCTGAGGATTCCTCACCATTGCTTCTCCTTCCCAGGACACGCTGATCTCAGAAAGATTATCACAGCTCTCAGGATCCCCAGCTCCATTTTCTCCTTTTCTGGGTTAAAAAAAAAAAAAAAGGAAACATGGTGGGATGCTTCAGTGCTCATGTCTGTAATCCCAACACTTTGGGA
>NW_007047872.1:0-1002 GCF_000164805.1 Carlito syrichta
CTTACTACCTAGTTATCTACCTAACCAGCTGGCTAGTGTGCTGACTTAACTAGGTTACTTACCTAGCTAGCCAACTGGCTAGCCAGCTGAATTAAATAGCTAGCTACACTGTTAGGCAACTGCCTAGCCTACTGACTTAGCTTGCTGACTTAACTAGTCATAAATCTGACTAAGCTGGCTGACTTAACCAGCTAGCTACTTAGCTAGCCAGCTGTCCTAACTAGCTGGCTTACCTAGCTATCTACCTAGCTAGATAACTAGCTAGTCAGCTGACTTAACTAGCTGACTTAACTAGCTAGCTCGCTGATATAACAAGCTGACATATATAGATAGCTTCCAAGCTAGCCTGCTGACTTAACTAGCTGAAATAACTAGCTAGCCTGATGGATAGCCATCTGCCTTAACTAGCTTTTAAACTAACTAACCAGCTGTATAGCCAACTGATTTAATGAGCTGACAACTAGCTAGCCAGCTGTTTTCCAGCTGACATAACTAGCTGAATTAACCAGCTAGTCAATTGGCTAGCCAGCTGACTTAACTAACTGGCTACCTATCGAACAAGCTGACTATCCAACTGACTTACATAACTGATTTAAGATAGAAAGCTGGTTAGCCAGTTCACTTAACTAGTTAGCTACCTACCTTGCCAGCAGGCTTGCCAGCTGACTTAACTAGCTGACTTGAACAGTTTGCCTACTGGCTTGCAAGCTGACATATTTAGCTAGCTTAGCTACCAACCTAACCAACTGGCTAGACAGCTGACTTAACTATCTGACTTAAGCAGCTAACCAGTTGGCTAGCCAGCTGACTTAACTCACTGACATCACTAGCTAGCCAGGTAGATATCTAGCTGACTTAACTAGCTAACTACTTACCTTGACAGTTGACTAGCCAGCTCTCTTAACTAGGTGAATAATCGAGCTAGGCAGCTGGCTAGCAAACTGACTTAACTGGCTCACTACCTTGGTATCCAGCTGTCTAACCAGCTGACTTAACTAGCTG
>NW_007047873.1:0-408 GCF_000164805.1 Carlito syrichta
AGCTAGTTAAGTTACCTAGTTAAGTCAGTTGTCTAACCAGTTCGCTAGCTAGTTAAAAATATAGTTAACTCAGATGAGTAGACAGCTGGTTAGCTAGTTATTTCAGCTAGTTAAGTTAGCTAGTTAGCATGGTAGCTAGTTAAGTCAGTTTGATATAGCAGCTAACTAGCTAGTTAAGTCAGCTAGCTAGGTAGCTAGCTACGTTGGTAGCTAGCTATTTATTTCAGGTATTAAAGTTAGCTCATTATCTAGGTAGCTAGCTAACTTAGTCAGCTAATTAAGTCAACTGGCTATCTAGTTAAGTCAGCTAGTTCATTCAGCTGGCTACCCTGCTGCCTAGCTGTGTAGCCAACTAGTTTATTTAGCTGGCTAGCCAGCTGGCTAGCTAGTTAAGTCACCCAGTTAAGT
>NW_007047874.1:0-838 GCF_000164805.1 Carlito syrichta
AAAAAACCTAACAAAGCATTATGTTGTGACACTTCTCATTCCACAATCTCCAGATTTCACATGGTCAACCTGCTGTTGCTGTCTTCAATATGTCTTTCCAGCTAAATTCCTCTTACCAGTGTTTGCCTATGCTCATAAATTTCATTTTGTTTTAAGTGTTTATATTATTGTATTGTCAAGTTGTCTGAAAAATAATTGTTTTGTATCTCTCTTTTTTTTCCTTTTACCCATTCCATAAAAGATGCCATCCAAACAAGACAGCATGTAAGTAATAAGAATGGTTAATTTTTATGCTTCATATGAAGTATTTTCATTGACTGTCATTGATCTGGATTTACATATTTTTAACTTCAAGAACTAAAATAGCACAAAATATAAAATAGAATGCTCTTAATTGTTGGTGCTTTTGTCTCTGCTATAAAATTAATGCTACTGAATAATACAAAATACCATAAAGTAGGATATTTAAATATAATGTAGATTAAAATATATTACCTCCAACTTAATCTAAAAATACAGAACACAAAATAACCAGAATTACTGCAAGAAGTCAAATAAAAGTTATCTACAAGATTGAATTTGAGTTGAAAAGATTATACATTCATATCAATCTTTTTTTTTTTTGGTAATTTCATATCTGAATTTTTTATTTGAAGCCTCTTGGCTATCAATTTGTTCAATCCAAATGAAATGAAACTTTCAGTATACCACATAATAGTTCAATGAAATGAGTTCAATCTCTCTTATTTTCCTTATTAAATCGAAGAAAAAAATATTAAAATGTAGACCTCCTGCACCTACTGATAACATATCAAGCACAGTGGCTTTCACCAACTCA
>NW_007047875.1:0-531 GCF_000164805.1 Carlito syrichta
AGCAAGTCCAAGTCCAGCCCCAGTCCAAGTCCAGCCCAAGTCCAAGTCCAAATCATTATCATCCCAAGTCCAAGTCCAAGTCCAAGTCTACTTTTACAGTTGACCTAAATCAAGTCATTGCCTTCCCATGTCCATGGTGTGCATCGGTCCCTTTTAAGTTCCTTGGGGGTACATACATGCCATATGCCTTAGACACAGTCTCAGTTTATTTGTGCTGCTATAACAATATACCACAGATTAGGTGACTTGAAAGCAAAAATCTATTTCTCAGACACTGCAAGTTCCAAGGTAAGGGACAAGATAGCTCTCTGAAGCCCCTTTTTTTACAAGGACAGATCCTATTCATGATGGTTCTGCCTTCATGACACAATCACCATCCTAAGGTCCCACTTCCTAATTCCATGGAATATGAGAATTTCAACACATGCATTTTTGGGGACACAAACATCACTCCATTGCAGATGGTGACTGTGTGACTCCCTGACACCTGTGTGCCTGTAACAGACAAGTGTGAGACATTTTCTAGAGGTC
>NW_007047876.1:0-323 GCF_000164805.1 Carlito syrichta
CCAGACCTCTAAATGTGGGCTGCACATGGTACCTTTCTTCTAAAGAGTACACTATGGAAGAAGAATGGGATGGTAAAGAAGAGTAACTTTACAGTGGAGAAATGTACTTTAGCCAGATAATCAAACTTAACTTCTTCAGTGAAAAGTCATACCGATGGCATAGACCCTTGATATGATGTGATGAGAATGTATTTTCCTCTGTGGTCTTACTTCCAAGAATTTGTATCCACCCCCCATCATGAAAAAAAAATACTACAAAACCCAACTGAAGGAAATTCTAGAAAATATCTACTAATACTTCTCAAAACTGTTAAGGTCATCAG
>NW_007047877.1:0-323 GCF_000164805.1 Carlito syrichta
ATAGGTGTGAGCCACCACACCTGGCCCCCAAAATGTTTTGTATCTTCTCCCTCTGCCCTCCATTCAGGATCAGTCAAGATTCATGCAGTGGATTCTTGGGATGATAAAATCTGTGTTAGATTACCTGTCCACACCCTGCTCAGGGTGGCAGTGCTTAAAATGTTGCCATCTAGGGGCTGGGCGCAGTGGCACCCATAACCCAGAACTTTGTGAGGCGGAGGCAAGAGGATTGCTTGAGGCCAGGAATTCAAGACTAGCCTAGGCAACATAGTGAGACCCTGTCTCTACAGAACATATTTTAAAAATTAGCAGGGCATGGTGAT
>NW_007047878.1:0-323 GCF_000164805.1 Carlito syrichta
AATGGAATGGTGAGGAACAGAATGGAATGGCAAGGAGTGGAATGGAAAGGAATGGAATGGAATGCAATGGCGAGGAATGGAATGGAACAGAATGGAATGGGATGGAAAGGAATGGAACGGAATGGAATTGAAAGGATTGGAATTGAATGGAGAGGTATTGAACGCAATGGATTGGAGAGCAATGGAATGGAACAGAGCGGAATGGAATTGAATGGGATGGATAGGAATGGAACAAAATGGAATGCCAAGGATTGGAATGGAAGGGAATGGAATGGATGGGAATCGAATGGAATGGAGAGGAATTGTGAGGAATGGAATGGAGA
>NW_007047879.1:0-419 GCF_000164805.1 Carlito syrichta
TAGCTACCTATATAGCCGCCTGGTTTGCCAGCTGACTTAGCTACCTAGCTATCTAGCTAACCAGCAGGCTTGTGAGCTGACTTAACTAGGTTGTTTAACTAGCTGGCTAACTGGCTAGCCAGTTGACTTAACTAGGTAGCTACCTAGCTAGGCAGCTGGCTAACCAGCTGACTTAACTCACCGACTTAACAAGCTGGCAAGCTGAATTAAATAACTGACTTAACCAGCTACCTACCTAGCTAGCCAGCTGGCATAGCTAGCTGTCGTAAGTAATTAGCTACCTAGCTAGCTATCTAGCCAGCCAGCTGAGTTAACTAGCTGACTTGACTAACTAGCTACCTGTCATGACTAGCTGACTTATATATCTAGCTTCATATCTAGCCAGCTGACTTAACTAGCTGAAATAACTAGCTAGCCAG
>NW_007047880.1:0-319 GCF_000164805.1 Carlito syrichta
AGCTGGATAGCAAGCTGACTTAACTAGCTGACATAACTAGATGCCGGATGTATAGCCAAGTGATTTAACTAACTACCTACATACATAGCCCACTGGATAACCAGCTGACTTACTACCTAACTACCTAGTTAACATGCCGGCCAGCAAACTGAATTAACTAGGTGACTTAACTAGCTAGACAGCTGGCTAGCCATCTGAATTAACTAGCTAGTTATCATGCTAGGCAGCTGGCTAGCCAGCTAACCTAACGAACTGACTTAATCTAGCCAGCTGACTTAACTACTTGACTTAACTAGCTAGCTTCCTAGTTAGCCAGTGG
>NW_007047881.1:0-382 GCF_000164805.1 Carlito syrichta
TAAAGACATAGTGGGAAAAGCGGGCACCTTGGCCACGCCAGGTGCCGGACCCAGTCCACCATATTCTAAGAATGGTGGGTTACCAGCGTCTGTGGCTCATTTTGGGAGTTTATATATAGGGATTAAATAGGAGGGAGTGTTAGTGTGTCTGGCCAGGTCAGGGTTGGAGAAATGGATTTTACATGACCAGTAGGGGCAACTCCTATAGAGATCTACTCATTTTTTGCAGTTCAGGTCGGTTTGGTCATCTACTAGGCAGATATATGCATCAAGTGCGATACCAGGGTCATCAATTGCGTGTACCTTTTCCAGAGAAAGAGAAATGGATGTGCAGTTGTCAATGAGGCACGATTGTATATCTAAGTCTTTTACCTGGGAAATA
>NW_007047882.1:0-441 GCF_000164805.1 Carlito syrichta
AGAAAGAAAGAAAGAAAGAAAGAAAGAAAGAAAGAAAGAAAGAAAGAAAGAAAGAAAGAAAGAAAATCCATATCTAGTTGGGTGCAGTGGCTCATGCTTAGAATCCCAACACTTTGGGAGGCCAAGGCAGGAGGATTGCTTGAGCCCAGGAATTTGAGAGCAGCCTGGGCAACTTGGCAAGACCTCATCTCTACAATAAATCAAAAAATTAGCCAGGCAGGGTACCGTACATCTGTAGTTCCAGCTATTTGGAAGGCTGAGGCGGAAGGATTGTTTGAGCTCAGCAGATCGAGGCTGCGGTGGCCATGAGTGTGCCATTGTACTCCAGCCTGGGTGGCAGAGTGAAACTCCGACTCGAAAAAAAACCCAAAGATAAAACAAAAAATAGGAAAATCATGTCTAATATCATTGTGCTAATTAACTTGTCACTAGTTTCACCAA
>NW_007047883.1:0-558 GCF_000164805.1 Carlito syrichta
AAGTCAGTTTTCTCAGTGTCTGCCCTCCCAGGGGTCTGGGAGAGACCCATACTCTTCTTTTAGTTTTTCTTCATTTTTGTGGATTTTTCTCTCTCCCCCTTTCCCTCCCCTTCTTTAATTCTGTTTTTGAGGGAAGGTGGGGTTGCTTTTGTTTCACTTCTGCAGTATCCTCTTCTTCCTTATGAGGGTCTTCCGGCTTTGTTCACTTTTGAGGTTGGAGTGTGGGCTATGCACTGTACTTTTTGCAGTTTTGAGGTTTAGTTGAGGGAGAAGCTGTGGTTCAGAATGTATATGCTGATTCTATCATCCACGAACAGGTGTAAGAGCACACTGGAACCTATTTCTCTTTACCTTACAATCTGTCCATGCAGTAGTATGTGTACTTAGTCCCTAAATTAAAAAGAGGGTATAAAAGAGGAAAATAATGGAGGAAGGGGGGGTCAACAGGAAGTTAGAAAGAGAAAAGAGTGAGAGGGAAAACAGACATACATACCAACTATCAGGTGAGAAAGAGACACAAGGCCGGAGAGAAGTGAAGAAAGACATGTAAGAAAGATT
>NW_007047884.1:0-425 GCF_000164805.1 Carlito syrichta
GTAGAGATGAGGTCTCGCTGCCCAGGCGGGTCTTGAACCTGCGGACTCAGGCAATCCACTTACCTCAGCCTCCCAAAGATGCGGGATTACAGGCTGAGCCACCGAGCCTGGCTGAACATTTCATTTTAAAAGTTTTCCTTTGGGGAGTATCAGTGACAGTACAGGTGACCTTGAAAATATCTATATTTTCTAATACGAATGATGTAAAAACTATTGTTCTCATTGAGGTGATCGACGTGCTTCCTTTCACACCAATTCTGAAACATTTTTAGCTTGTTTCAATTTTTTACTTCTCCAAAGAATGTTGCAAAAACCACTGATTCTTTCTTTGGCTAAAAAATACTGTGGTAAGATAAACCTTCTCTATTAAATATTGAGAGTTGCTATACATTCTGGTTCTCTATATGTCTTGCCTTTAAAAAAAG
>NW_007047885.1:0-320 GCF_000164805.1 Carlito syrichta
CTCTTTAGCCAACTAGTTAAGTCAGCTAGCTAAGTAAACTGGCTAACTAGATAGCTAGTTAAGTCACTAAGCTAAGAGAGCTAACTCACTAGTTAGCTAACTATTTAAGCCAGCTACTGAAGTTTGCAACCTAAATTGTTAGCAAACCATTTAACTCAGCTAGTTATTCAGCCAGCTAATATTTAACTAACTATTTAATTCAAGTAATTAAGTTGCTAGCTAACTAGTTATGTCAGCCAGTAAAGTCAGCTAGCTAAGTAAAGTCAGCTAACTAAGTCAGCTAGTTAATTCAGCTTTCTAATTTAGTTAGCTGGTTAAGA
>NW_007047886.1:0-319 GCF_000164805.1 Carlito syrichta
CGTCCCCCTGTTCCCCTCCTCTCCCTTTGCAGTCCCAGATCCTACACCCCCCCCCCACAAGGAGCCTCCAGCTATGCACCCCTGGGGTCTGGCCTCCATTCCCTGCCCTTGCCCACCGTCTCATGGTCTGGTTTGGGTGGAGATGATCTGTTCCCACCTCCACCCCCAGTGCTCAGCCCCAGGGTTGTATCCATGATCCAGATCTGACCCACGAGCAAGTTCCCAGGCAGAGGTGCATGCCAAGTGGCTGAATCTGGGTCAGTGAGAGTCGGCTGGGAGGTGTTTGCTGGTAGTTAACCTGCCTACAGCAACTGGGGCC
>NW_007047887.1:0-355 GCF_000164805.1 Carlito syrichta
GGTCATATGGAAGGTGAATTTTTAGATCTTTTAGGAATTGCCACACTGTTTTCCACAGAACTGTACTACTTTACACTCAGCAAACAAAGCAGAGCATGACATATCACACTCCCAGACTTTGAACTCTATTATAAAAGTACAATAAACACAATAGTCTGGTATTGTTTTTTTTGTTTTTGTTTTTTTTTAAAGGCATATAGACCAATGGAACAGGTTAGAGATTCCAGAAGCAAAACCCCAATTTCTCAACCAACTCATCTTCAACAAAACCTCCACCACCAAAGACTGGGGAGAAGAGAACCTATTCAGTAAATTGTGCTTAGAAAACTGGCAGACCACAGGCAGAAGATTAAAA
>NW_007047888.1:0-319 GCF_000164805.1 Carlito syrichta
AGAGCTGGTGAGGGTGTAGAGAGAGCAGGCCTGGGTGCCTGCTGGTGGGAGGCGGGATGCAGAAGGGCGGAGCTGCTTCAGAAGAGAGCTTAGGATTCCCCTAAATGGCAAGCATGACGTTAGCACAAGGCCTGGCAATTCTGCTTGCAGGCAGAAACCCAAGAGAAGTGAAAACATGGTGACACAGATGTGTACGTGAACGTTCACAGCTGCCTATTCCCGACAGCCAAAGGCGAAAACAACCCCAATGTCCAGCTGACACTGGGAGAAACATGACAGGGCACCCCAGACAGCCGAGGATTATCAGGCAGAAAAAGTA
>NW_007047889.1:0-344 GCF_000164805.1 Carlito syrichta
TGCTACCTAGCTAGACAGCTGGCTAGCCAGCTGACATAACTAGTTGACTTAACCAGCGAGTCAGTTGTCTAGCCTGCTGACTCAACTAGCCAACTTAACTAGTTAGTTAGCTGACTAGTCAGCTCAATTACCTAGCTCTCTAACTAGCTGGCCAGCTGGCTAGCCAGCTGACTTAACTATCTGACTTAATTAGCTACCCATCTCTCTTGTAAACTGACTTAACCAGCTTACTATCTAGCTAGCCTGCTGGCAGGCCAGCTGACTTAGTTAGCTGACTTAACTAGTTTTCTTGTTTGCTAGCCCACTGACTTAACTACCTTGCTATATAGCTAGTCAGCTGGCTA
>NW_007047890.1:0-318 GCF_000164805.1 Carlito syrichta
CATTATGTGCACATGCAGGTTATTAGATTCCACAGAATTTTTGCAAATAGTGTGCTGTGGATTGCTTTGTGGTACTAACATGTATATAAACAGAGTAAAAGAAGTCAGTCTGCTAAAAACCTTTTTAAAATCAGAAAATACTATTATGCATTAATTTTAAAAAGTTATTCTTTCAGGACAACAATACAATTTTAAAATGGTATATTAAATAAGCTATTTAAAGCAGGGGCCGTTACAACTACAAAATACAGACATTTAATAGTCACACTTTTTATTCTATGCCTATTCAATCTGCTACCGACATATTTATTTCTTCCC
>NW_007047891.1:0-379 GCF_000164805.1 Carlito syrichta
CGAGCATCTAATTAAGTCAGCTAACTAGTTGACCAAAAATCAGCCGCCTTGTTAGGTCAGCAAACTATCCAGACTAGTTAACTGAGATAACTAGGGGGGCAACTCGTCAGTCAGCCTGTTAACCCAGCTAAATTGTCGGCCGACTAGTTGGCCTACTTGTTAAGCAAGCTAACATATCAGCTGAGTATTCAGCCAATGTATTAAACCAGCTAACTAGTCGGCCAACATGTTAGCCAACAAGATGTCACCTAGCTAACTCATTAACCAACTAGTTAATCAACTAGTTAACTCGTTTACCAACTAGTTAAGAAAGTTTTCTAACCATTAACCAACTCATTAAGTCACCTGGCTATCTAGTGAGCCAACTAGTTAAGTCAGC
>NW_007047892.1:0-460 GCF_000164805.1 Carlito syrichta
CTTTTTTAAAACATTGCTAGATATGTGTTAATTGTCTGTTAATGACAGTCACCCTACAGTACTATAGGACACTAGAACCTATTTCTCCTATCTGGCTGTAACTTTGCTCTCCTTAACCAATCTTTGGCTGTCTGTCCTTCCTCCTCCCCTTCCCAGACTCTAGTAACCACTGTTCTACTCTCGACTTTTTTTTGTTTTGGAGTTGGAGTCTGACTCTGTCACCCAGACTGGAGTGCCGCAGCTGCTCCCGGCCACCGCAGCCTCGACCTGCTGGGCTCTGGTGATCCTTCCGCCTCAGCCTTCTGAAGAGCTGGAACTACAGGCGCGTGCTACCACTAATTTTTTTGATTTATTGTAGAGATGAGGTCTCGCCAAGTTGGCCAGGCGGGTCTCGAACCTGCAGGCTCAGGCAATCCACTCGCCTCGGCCTCCCAAAGCACGGGATTACAGGCTGAGCCAC
>NW_007047893.1:0-317 GCF_000164805.1 Carlito syrichta
TAAAGTGGAGTGGAGTGGAATGGAATGGAATGGAAAGAAGAGGAATGGAAAGAAAGACAGTGGAATGGCATGGTATGGAGAGGAATGGACAGGAATAGAATGGAGAGGAATGGAACGGAATGGAATGCAATTGAGAGTTATGGAATGGAATGGAGAGTAATGGAATGGAATGAAGAGGAATGGAGTGGAATGGAATGGAGTGGAATGGAATGGAGTAGAGTGTAACGAAAACGAATGGAATGGAATGAAATAGAATGATGGGACGGAATGGAGAGGAATGGAATGGAATGGAAGGGAGATGAATGGAATGTAACGGA
>NW_007047894.1:0-357 GCF_000164805.1 Carlito syrichta
TAACAAGACAAACAGCAACACATGCTGGTGAGAATGTGGGAAAAAAGGAATGCTTTTACACTGCTGGTGGGAATGCAAGCTAGTGAAACTTCTTTGGAAGATAGTAAGGCAATTTCTGAAAGAACTAGAATTTGAATTCCACAAGACTCAGCAATTCCCCTACTGGGAATATACCCAGAGGAGCTCAAATCATTCTACAGGTAATTATACCTACACACGTATGTTGGTTGCAGCTCTATTCACAATAGCAAAAACGTGGAAACAACCATGCTGCCCATAGAAGCTAGACTGGATTTTAAAAATGTGGTACATATACACAATGGAATATCATGCCGCCATAACGAAGGACAAACATAT
>NW_007047895.1:0-409 GCF_000164805.1 Carlito syrichta
GCTAGTTACTTAGCTTACTATTCGGTTAGCAACTCAGCCAGCTGGTGAGCTAACTAGTGAACTCCCTCACTTTCTATCAGGTCAGCTAACTAGTAGGCACACTTGCCTGCCAACCGGTTAGCAAACTAGTTGGCTCACATGCCAGCCAACAGGTCAACTAACTGGTCAGCTTGGTCACGGGTCAACATGTCAGCTAACTAGTTGACTTGCTCGCCATCTGACTAGTTATATCAGCTCACCAGTTGGCTCACTGACCGGCCGACTAGTTATGGCAGCGCATACGTTGGTTCACTTGCCAGCAGACTTCTTAATTGAGCTGACCATTCAGCTCACTCACCATCCAACTAGGTAAGTCAGCTCACCTGTCGGCTCACTCACAGTCTAACTAGTTAAGTCAGCTAACCTGTAG
>NW_007047896.1:0-629 GCF_000164805.1 Carlito syrichta
TAGCAAGCTGTCTAGCCAGCTCACTTAAACTAGCTAACTACCTACCATTCTAGAAGGCTAGCCTGCAGACTTAACTAGCTGATTTGAAAAGCTAGCCTGCTGGCTAGCAAGCTGATTTATCTAGCTAGCTACCTACCTAGCCAGCTGGCTAGACAGCTGATGAAACTAGCAGACAAACTAGCTAGCCCGTTGGCTAGCCAGCTTACTTAACTAGAAGACATCACTATCTAGCCATGTAGATATCTAGCTGACTAAGTAGCGAACTACCTAACTTGCCAGTTGGTAAACCAGTTGATTTAATTAGTTGTATTGACTAGCTAGCCAGCTGGCTAGCCAACTCACTTAACCACCTCAGTACCTAGCTAGCTTGTTACCTGATTTGATTAGCTGAATTAACTAGCTAGTTACATAGCGAGACTGCTGGCTTAAATGGTTGGCTAACTAGCTAACTACCTAGCTACCAGCTGATTCAAACTTTTAGCTAACTAGCTAGCTACATAGCTAACAAGCTGACTTAAATAGTTAGTTGCGTAGCTAGCTAGCTTATTTAACCAGCTAGCTAAATAGTTAGCTTACCCTTTAACATGCTAGTCAGCTGACTTAATCTTTCAACTTATCTCTGTAGCTAA
>NW_007047897.1:0-384 GCF_000164805.1 Carlito syrichta
ATGCCCGAACCCAGCGACAACCACCAGGACCCTGCTTCAAGTGTGGGCAACCAGGACATTGGGCACGAGGATGTCCCAACCCCAGAGTGCCCTAAAAGCCATGTCCCAAGTGTGCTCAGGCAGGACATTGGGCAACAGACTGCCCCGGTCCCCAAATAGGGACTGGGTCAACTCCCAATCCTGCTTTAGATCTGTTGGGTATGGCAGCGACCTTGGAATGACGGGTCCCGGGGTCTCCCTGCCCGACTCAAATCGTCGGGAGCCCAGGGTCACTATGACGGGCGCCCCGTCCATTTTCTCCTGGACACCGGAGCCACCCTTTCCATCATATGAGAATTTTGGGGCCCAACTTCCCCATCTAAGTCCCCTATAGTCGGGGTAGGG
>NW_007047898.1:0-374 GCF_000164805.1 Carlito syrichta
AAGGCTATGGTGGCCGTGAGCATGCCACTGCACTCCAGCCTGGGTGACACAGTGAAATTTCAAATCAAAAAAAAAGTTAAAATAATAATGGGATACATTTTTTAACATAATAAAGGCATACTTATATGGATAATATTAAATAGGTCAGGAAAAAATAAGTACTCCAATACTCCAAAACAAATACTCCAATAAGTACTCCATATTAGCTTAAATATATATACAAACATGGAAAGAGATACACCAAATATAAAAGTAGGTATTTCTGGACAGTATAGAAATTATTCATATTTTGTATTTTTATCTGTATATTTAACATTTGTAGATTGCAATTATAAAAATGTATAAACAATTATGCACAAAAATAACATTTATTC
>NW_007047899.1:0-316 GCF_000164805.1 Carlito syrichta
ACTTTCCATTCCTCTCCATTGGATTCCATTCCATTCTATTACACTCCATTCATCTCCATAACACTCCACTGTATTCATGCCAATCAATCCCATTCCATCCAGTCCATTCAATTTCACTTGTCACAATTTCATTCCAATCCATTTCGTTCTTTTCCAGTCCGCTCCATTCCATTGCTCTCGTTTCCATTCCTTTTGATTCCTTTCCATTCTATTCCAATCTCTTTCATTCCTCTCCATTCCATTGCATTCAATTCCTCTCCATTCCATTCCATGTCTTTGCATTGCATTTCATTACATTCCATTCCTTTCCATTCCA
>NW_007047900.1:0-354 GCF_000164805.1 Carlito syrichta
AGACAGCTAACATGGGTGCTCAGCTGCCTTGTAGGGCCTTTGTTTTCTCCACTGTGCCCTAGAAGGTCAAGGTTGTAAGATACTTGAGTTATGGAGAGATGGGACATCATGTTACCATACAGAGGCAGGTCAGACACCAAGGCACGATGGGGTTTCAAAATGGGAATGTGGGGAGGGCAGCAGAAGATCCATTTTTGTCTTCTGGAAGAGGATTCTACAACAACAGCAACAACAATAACAACTAGATCTGCTCCTTATCATTGCTTATTAATATGTGTTTCTAGCCGGGCTCGGTGGGTGGCTCGGCCTGTAATCCCGCGCCTTGGGAGGCTGAGGTGAGTGGATTGCCTGAGC
>NW_007047901.1:0-315 GCF_000164805.1 Carlito syrichta
AATGGAATGGAATCGAAAGGAATGGAATTGAATGGTGAGTAATGGAATGGAATGGAATGGAGAGGAATGGAATGGAATGGAATGGAATAAAGAGCAATCGAATGGAATGGTATTGAATGGAATGGATAGGACTGGAATGGAATAGAGTGGAGTGTAGTGGAATGGGGAAGAATGCTATGGAATGGAAGGGAGAGTGATGGAAAGGAAAGGAAACGAATGGAATGGAATGGAATGGAATGTAGAGGAACGGAATGGAATGGATTGTTATGGAATGGAGTGGAATGAATTGGAATGAAAATGAATGGAATGGAATGG